>NC_133108.1:5709880-5966928 GCF_022965805.1 Primulina eburnea
ATTATTAATTCTAGAAATAAATTAATAATTAAGATAGGAATTTCATCGCGACTTTAAAATAATTATTGTTTGATCAAAACCAATACATGGCAATAACTGATATTTGGTACTGTTGTGTGTTCTCTGTCATTTTATTTGAATTTAAATTTCTCCTAAGCTTATTCGTTATTTAAGTGAATTGTGTTATATTCTTTGGAATAATATATTTGATTTTAATTGATCTAATTATTCACAAAAATCACTTCTTTTATTTAGCCTATATAAAAATTAAATAATGAATATCCTAGTAATTTGATAATAGTATATGTGAGAACGACTTGGACTTCATCCAACTATATTATAATTTAACCTAGTGAACCTGCTAATTTTTCCAACCGAAATCATCGATCAAGTAATACATAATAAAATCATCATACATGTGTAAGATGTTATCATAACACAAAATTTCAATATTTTTAGCTTTGGGTTATGAATTACAATGCAAATTTAGTAATCATCATTAGAGTACATTCATTGAGTTCTATGATCTTGTAAATAGTTGCGCAACCTAGATATATCATTGTTACCGCTCATACCAATATGCATACCGTTCACTCTTGTTCGGAAAGGGCTTCCCTGAGCTCATCTCGGGGCATCACTTCCGTACTGTCATGACATGCAAGTACTCACGATAAACATCAAAACAATGTTGCCAAGCTCTTCATTTCATGGTCATGAACATTCATACTTGAAATCATCCATGCCATTTACAAGAAAAGTAAACATGTCTCGTGAATTTTCATAAACATCATGCTTTCAAACTTAAAAATAACTTTCATTAAAATAAATATTTCGAGTGTTATGCATTACGTAAAATTAGCGATCCAATTAGCAAGTCGTTCTCAATGTTATCGACGACATTTCATGCAAACAAGACCACACTCAGACTCTTACATGCATGCTACAAGAGAAAACTTGACCAAAAAGAGTTTAAAACATCTGTCATACCCATGCGAGGAAATACACATGCGTGCCCCTTCCCGTGCATGGCTACTTTGGTACGCTGCCCAACCCATGCTGCATGCCCCCTCGCGTAGGTGGCTCAGCGGCCACCTGCGGGAATTTGTTTCCCTTCACCCCATGCATGCAGAACTTAACCCAACACATCCACATGCATAACACATGATTTTCTCCCATGACTTATACCCCCAGTACACAACAATATAAACACTCTCATTTCAAATCATTCTCAAGAATTTTGACTCAAAAACACCCTTCTTCGAAATAAAACCAGATTTGACCCCTTTCAATCCCTATAACCCATTAACTCATGCTGATAAGTTGTCGAGAACGACCTACGCTCTACGTATACACATCATCATGCCTATGTTCCTTCAAAATATTGAGATTTCTCGCAAGAAAACATCATAACTTTGATATACACACATTAATATCAAAATATTTAATATCGCTTGGATAGTGCTTTCAAATGACTGAATATAACTTGCATTTGATAATCGATAGGGAATAACTGGACTCCGAGAATGCGATATTAGCTTTGAAACGAACTATTAAAAGGCTTCCATCTGTTTCTGAGTTAAAAGCGTGTTTCTCATAATAGCATTTTTGGTTCTGAAATAGATAGTATAAATAAGTTTCTTTGGTTCCATCTTGTAGAACAATTTTTTTACATTCATTCAATAAACGGTTATTTCCGTTTCTGGAAACGAGCTTTACTCTGTTTCTCAATATGGTATCAGAGCAAGCGATTGGCGCATTCTGAGATCTTCCGCTCATGCGTTATTCTCCTGAATTCCTCGATTAATTGAGGTAAATCGTTTGAATTTTTTCGATAATCTCAATTTTTTTTTCCATCGAAATGGCTTCTTCTGGCTCCCCATGGGGTTTGAATACCACTCCGGTTGATACGTATGATCCTCTATATGTGAATCCTTCTGATACTCCTGGTCTCAATTTGATCAATGAGCATCTCATCGGTACTGAAAATTATGGCATCTGGAGCCGAGCGATGGTTATCGCCTTACGCGCAAAAAACAAATTAGCCTTCGTCGATGGGAGCTGTCCTCGCCCTACGCCTGGAGCAAATACTATTTTACAGTGGGAGCGGTGCAATGCTATTGTATTGTCTTGGTTAATGAACAGCGTGTCGAAGGAAATATTTGGAGGAATTGTGTATTCCACTGATGCAGCAACTGTTTGGGAGGATTTACGAGAACGTTTTGATAAGGTGAATGGTTCAAGAATCTTTGCGTTGCATCGGGACATCAGGACAATTGGTACAAGGTAATAGTTCAATCTCAGTATACTATTCAAAGATTCGGCAGCTATGGGATGAATTCGGTTCTTTAGTTGTCCTGCCCACCTGTTCTTGTGAAGCAGCAAAGAAATATGTGGAATATCTTCAACAACACAAACTCCTCCAGTTTCTAATGGGACTAAATGAGAGTTATATGCACATACGTAGTCAACTGTTGATGATGAGCCCCCTTCCAACCGTGACTCAAGCCTTTGCTATTATCTCTCAAGATGAATCCGACAGAAGCTTACTGAGTTCAGGGCCATCTCCATCGGGCATGCCTTCCTCAGTTATTTTCTCTACTCAAGATCGGAGGCGAGGCAATCCTCGATGTGAACACTGCAATTCCCTTGGCCACAATAAAGAGAATTGTCTAAAATTAGGAGGATATAGTCTTCGTTGTGACCACTGCAATCTACTTGGACACGTTAAAGAGAATTGTTTCAAATTAGTTGGATATCCTCCTGGACATCGATTATATAAAGTCCCAAATAGAGGAATGAATCAGAGAAACACCAAGGATTGGAATGATAAAGGTAAACCATTGGTACGGGCAAATGTTTCAGTGACTCCACAGGGACATGGTGATCAAGATAACATACCATTTGGCACTGGAAATTCATTCACTCCTGCCCAATATGCTGCTATCCTTAAGATGCTTGAGAAGGACCAATCAGCAGTTGATTCCGGTGTTGCTTCAGCCAACATGGCAGGTAATACATCATCTTCTGGTTCTAGCTGGATAATTGATACGGGTGCCAATGATCATATGGTTGGGCATCACACCATGTTGCGTGATTCTTTGCCATATGCTGATGCCATGGGATCCATTCAATTGCCAAATGGTAGTACCACCAAAGTCACTCATATAGGACCAGTTGACATAACCAATAACATCGCCCTTGACAATGTGCTTTTTGTTCCTGAATTCAAGCATAATCTCTTATCCGTTTCTATGTTTACAAAACATCACCACTGCTGTGTCACCTTTTATCCCAATTTTTGTGTATTTCAGGACCTCTCGAATGGGAAAATAATGGGGATTGGTAAAGAGAAGAATGGCCTATATCATCTAACCACTTCAAGCCTTCACTCCACAGCTGTCCAGCGTAGTCACTGTTTTTTTAATAATTCTGTGCCTTTGTGTACTTCCTTATTTTCTGCTGTCAATAATCTTGGTGGTCATACGAATAATGAATCTATTTGGCATCAAAGACTTGGCCACATTTCAATATCTCGAATGAAAATTCTTCCTTTCTTAACTCATGATTTTAGTATGCCTCATTGCGGTGTTTGTCCACAATCTAAGCACACTCGACTGCCATTTCCTTCAAAAAGAACATTTGAATCTAGTCATCTTTTCCAATTGATTCACTTGGATGTATGGGGGCCATATAACACACCAACATATAATGGAGAACGTTATTTTCTTACCATAGTGGACGATTACTCACGCACCACTTGGGTATACCTCTTACAATCAAAACTCGATGTGTTTCCCTCTTTCAAAGTTTTCTTACGTCTCATCCAAAATCAGTTCTCTGCCATTGTCAAATTCATTCGCACTGACAATGCCACTGAATTTTTCCAGGCTGAGTGCACTGCCCTTCTAAATTCCTTGGGTATTATTCATCAATCCTCATGTCCATACACTCCACAACAGAATGGCCTTGTGGAACGTAAACACAGGCATATTCTGGAAGTGGCTCGTGCCTTGAAATTTCAGGCTTCACTTCCACACAAATATTGGGGTGATTGTGTTCTCACAGCAGTGTACCTTATCAACCGTATTCCTACTCCTCTTCTTGCCAATCAATCCCCTTATGCGTTCTTATTTCATCGCACCCCATCCTATTCACATTTGCGGGTGTTCGGTTGTTTGTGTTATGCACCGGTGTTGCCTCGTGGTGATAAGTTTGCTCTCGAGCCAATGTTTGTGTTTTTCTTGGCTATTCATCCACTCAAAAAGGATATCGAGTTCAAGATCTTGACACACATAAATTTTTTATTTCTCGGGATGTTCGGTTCCATGAATCCTTATTTCCTTTTTCCCATACCACAACCCCTCCACCTGTTTTTGCTTCTTTGCCTTCTTTTCCCTTTACTGAAAATTCATCTCCTACCTCTTTTCCCATCCCTGAACACACCAGTTCTCAAGCTGCCCCTTTAACACCACCTATTCGAAGATCATCCCGTGAATCTCGTCCTCCAATCTGGACTCGAGATTTTGTCTGCTCTTCCTCCCAAACCAAGCTTCTTTCTCCTCATTCCATCTCAAATTCTGTTAGTTACTCCAATATCTCTCCTTCCTACAGTCTTTTTCTGTCCCATTTTTCATCAGTAAAAGAACCTCACACCTACAAAGAAGCCATGCTTGACTCTCGTTGGCAAGAGGCTATGGCACAAGAATTAGCAGCTTTGGATGCCAACCATACATGGGATCTTGTTCCGCTGCCTCCTGGCAAACATCCCATCGGCAACAAATGGGTTTATAAGATCAAATATCTTGCTGATGGCCGGGTTGATAGGTTTAAAGCCCGTCTAGTTGCGAAGGGATATACACAACTTCATGGGATTGATTACCATGATACCTTCTCCCCAGTTGCGAAGATTACCACTGTCCATTGTTTGCTCAGTGTTGCTGCCATTTGTAACTGGTCTCTTTATCAAATGGACGTTACAAATGCATTTCTCCAAGGGGATCTTGATGAGGAGATTTATATGGTATTACCTGAGGGTCTTCGAAGTCTGGGGGGGGGAGACTCGTAGCCTTAGCCTTCGAAGTGAGGGGGAGACAGTATGTAGGCTCACAAAATCTTTGTATGGCCTCAAGCAAGCTTCGAGACAATGGAATATGAAGTTTGCTCAACACATGAAATTTGCTGGTTTCAAACAATCACAACACGATCATTCCTTGTTCGTGAAACAGGAACATAGCTTTATAACCATTTTGTTGGTATATGTTGATGATATAGTTATCACCGGGAACCATGAGCCTTCAATATTGAACCTAAAAGAGTACTTGCATTCCAAAATAAAGATAAAAGACTTGGGAACATTGAAGTATTTTCTGGGAATTGAAGTTGCTCGGTCGAAGAATGGAATTTGTTTGAATCAAAGAAAATATTCTTTGGAACTCATTTCGGAAGCAGGGCTTGCTAATGCTAGGAGTTTTGACACACCTATGGAGCAAAATTTGAAGCTAACTACAAAAGAATATGATGATAGCATTGGACAAGAAAGTTCACTCGACCCTCTCCTCGATGATCCATGTTTGTATCGAAGATTAATCGGGAGGCTGATATATTTGACAGTAACACGCCCAAATATATGTTTTGCAGTGCAGTTACTTAGTCAATTCATGCATAATCCCAAAACATCTCACATGGAGGCTGCCCTAAGAGTTCTGAAGTACTTGAAGGCTGCACCAGGACAAGGGATCTTGCTGTCCTCACGAAGTTCACTCACATTGACAGCTTTCTGTGATTCTGATTGGGGTACATGTCCTATGAGTAGAAGGTCGGTAACCGGCTATTGTGTTAAATTGGGTGACTCTTTAATATCTTGGAAAACTAAGAAACAATCCACCGTTTCAAGATCATCGGCAGAAGCCGAGTATAGGGCAATGGCAAACACAACTTGTGAGGTAGTATGGATTGTTGAGATTTTGAGAGACATGGGAATGAAGTTGAAGCTGCCAGTGATGTTATTCTGTGATAATGTGGCAGCGTTGCATATTGCTTCTAATCCGTTATATCACGAAAGAACGAAGCATATAGAAATTGATTGTCATCTAATTCGAGAAAAGATTCAAGACAAGCTAATCGAGACGTCACACATTTCTACAAACCAACAACCGGCAGACTTGTTTACAAAAGCTTTGAACAAGAATCAACACCGATATCTGTTGTGCAAGCTTGGAATACTTGATATATTCCATGCTTGAGGGGGAGTATTAAAAGGCTTCCATCTGTTTCTGAGTTAAAAGCGTGTTTCTCATAATAGCATTTTTGGTTCTGAAATAGATAGTATAAATAAGTTTCTTTGGCTCCATCTTGTAGAACAATTTTTTTACATTCATTCAATAAACGGTTATTTCCGTTTCTGGAAACGAGCTTTACTCTGTTTCTCAATACGAACGAACCACACACAAAATGTTCCTAACTTAAAGGGTGAAATTTTCAAAACCTAGAGGAAAAATGGAGAGAGTCGGCTACAAATGTGAAAAATAAGGCAAGGGAAAATTTTTGCCTGCGTTACGCATGGACCACCCTAATTTTTTAATAGAAAAATCTGCGGAATAGAAGCTTGCCTATAAAGCTTAAAATTTAATATTTTAAAATATTTCACTTTTAAAAATTAAATAGCTTGTCTTAATTTTAAATAAAAAGTGCATAATAAACAGATATTGTTTTAAAATTCTTAAATTTTGCTCATAGGCTAGTCTCAATTTCCTTCATCACCGGAATTATACTCGTACATGAAAAACATCAAACTAACTTTTTCATATAAATTTATAATTAAAACCATTAAACAAATAATTTTCATAATATTGAATTAAATTTCTCGTGAATGGATTCTTGGATTTTTGACATTACATTTTTGATATAGTAAATACTTACACATTTTTCATTTTTTGTTTTGTTATCCATCAATTCATAGTCTTAATATACTAAATAACTTGTAATTTTTTTTATTTTAGTTCGTTTCCACGTTGACATGATGTTGGAATTGCATTCATGATTCCGAAAAATGCTGACGTGACGCTGAATATTGTTGCTGTGTCGGATGATTTATCAGACGCTGATAGAAAAATGCTAAAATTGAAAGAAAAAAATGCAAGTTTGTTGACTAAAATCGTGATAACAAGACAAAAAAATGAAAAATGTACAAATTAAGGGACCCAAAATATCATTATCCCGAGACTTGACGGAATTTGGATTTGTAAATATCATTTTGTGGAATGTATTCTAAAATGGAATTCGGAATGGGATGCATTTCAAGAGGTTTTGAATAGTCAACTCAAAACTCTTCCATAATACGACGTTGCCGCGGGACTTGGTCAATAAAGTTGCTTTCTTGGTTTTTGTTATTCCGTATTTTTTTTTATTTTTTTTTATTGAGCTTAAATCTTCTTCGATTTTTGCATTTGTTTAATAAATTTAAGATAATATGTAAGAATTATTGTGCATTAATTGTCAGGAAATAAAGATTAAAAACTTGTATGTTAGAATTAAGTGTTGTGGTTGGTGTTGTCAACACGGCACACAACACAGCAGCGGAAATTGACTGATCAAATTATAAACTGAGTAAAGTAACTAAAGAGCAGGATTCAATTATGCACAAGTACTAATACTTGTGCAAAGCCTCAAGGCAACAAATTCACTAGAAAAGTATGTAAATCGTTTACACACAAAACAGATACTAGTGAGAATAACGAAACATAAATTCCTTGACACGCCAAGGAATTAAACGACATCAAATAAAAACTTTTAACCCAAAACTAGATGTTACAGTCGAACAACTGCTGAGTACACCAGAACGAGAGTATCCTTCTAGTTTAAGCGATTCCTCCCTTGATCTTCAACTTTGTCAAAACGTCGTCAAGAATCTCTTCAAGGTGATTTTGTATATACCTCACAGTTCTTACTGCACACCCTTTTGATTGATGATGTTCACATATTTATTTCTGCATCACGATCTTTCACGATTCTCTAAATCTATA
This sequence comes from Primulina eburnea, assembly GCF_022965805.1. Taxonomy (NCBI): domain Eukaryota; kingdom Viridiplantae; phylum Streptophyta; class Magnoliopsida; order Lamiales; family Gesneriaceae; genus Primulina; species Primulina eburnea. The sequence goes on from NC_133108.1 coordinate 5,717,902, forward strand.
ATCAAGGAAACAAGTGTGTTAAAAAAGAATCAAACTCTTTTTCAAGATATGGCCTATCCTATAGATATTTTCCCTGATGAATGAGTATCGATTTCTAAGGAAACAAATCATTTATATTATCTAGAAATGCAAAAATAAAACCTCAGTAAAATGTGGAATCAACAATTCCTTTCAATCTCCCCCTTTTTTGCATTTCTGGACAAAACTTTAGAACGGGATGATCCATCAGTGTACAACTCCCCCTCCATGTAACTCCCCCTAAATTTGCCATGTGTTGTTAGTAGTGTTGTGACTCGTGTTGGCAAACACTATCACACAACACCGTAAGACAGGCCCAGATAGACAGCAAAACAAAAACCAACTAAGCGCACTAGAATAAAAGAAAGGAAGAGAAACTTAGTCTGAAGAAAGAACGTATTCTGCCTTGTCAGTCAGTAGCTCCAGCAGTATCATCATGGTCGGTACCATCACCGCTACCCCTACTATTATCATCATCCCTTACTCCCCCTTTTTGGACAGAAGGCACGCCTCTCCCTAGTAACATGTTGTAAGTAGCAATTTGTGTTTCAAAATAGGAGATGGTTGCATTGGATTGGGAGATCAGCTGATTGGCAAGAACAATGGTGTCACGAGCCTGCTGAATCTGTTGAACACCGAAAGCAATTTGGGCACGGATGGCAGAAGTTGGAAGCTGGAGAAACCCTGTCGGTGTAGATGAAGAGGAAAAAGTGGTGCTACCACTAGGATCAACATTAGTGTCTGGAACCATAGCAGGAGCAAACCCAGTGTCAGACCAGGGAAGATCAAGGACCCTAGTGCCTTTGAAATAAGCGGAGGCAATTTTCAAGGGTTCTCCGACTTCGATTAGAGGTTCATCCTCCGCTTTCACAAATCCCTGGGATTCAAGGATACCAAAAATTAGGGATGGATACGGGAGTGTGACAGACCTCAACTGTCCTTCTGCAAACTGCATAACAGTGGAAAACACTAACTCCCCAAAGTTGAAATTCCGGCCCGTGCCGATGGTAAATAGGGAGACAGCTTGAAGGCGGGTGACCACAGTAGTGTTTCGAGACGGGGTCCAGTTGCGTATGGCAGTTTTGTGGAGAACTGAGTAGAAGGATGTCAGTTTTGCTGCTGCTAGACGCTCTGGGAGCTGTGGATACTGAGTGACCAATCCCCCGGTGAGAACCGAAGTGATGTAGTCAATATGTGGAAGGTCATCCACATTCTCATTGGTAGGTGTATGGTAGAAGGCATTGATAATTTGCGGAGAGAAATCGTATATGACATCCCGAACAAAGACACGCCCGTACCTAAGTGACCTCTTATCTCCAACACTGGTGGTCAGATTGCAATAGAATTCAAGAACAGGTCGTCTAGCATAAGGCATTACAGAGTTCACTGTGGAGCTTAGCCTGCGGATGTTAAGAAATGTGGTGAGATTGTACCTTCCATACGCCTCAAAATCAATATTGCGTTCTTCAACAAAATTCCTGTTTGCATACAGGTACCAATGGCCCACAGCAGTCTCGGAGTAAAATTGAGGAGAGAAGGAAGTGGCCAGGTTATAGTCCTCGTCAACAGTGTTGTCAACACCCGGTGTAGCACCAGTGCCAACATTTTCAGCAGCGGCCTCAGTGTCAACTGAATGGCCAGAGTGCTCACCAGACTCTTGAAATTCAGCCTCCATGGCAGTGTCAGATGAGGAGGTATCAGAGGGTTCTGGTGGGGCTGCATCCTTATGAGGAATCGAAGCACCCTTGTGTTTTGCTTCTCGTAAGTTGTTAAGGAAGTCAGCCAGGGATTGTTCGTCCTCTGAAGAAAAGCCGACTTCCGGGGATCTGTCAGGTTGTTGCCCAGAGGATGTGGTCGGAGCAGTGGATTTCTTCACACGAGTAGAACGCTTCCGATGTACTAACTCAAAGTTGTCATCATTCGAATCATCTCCGGACGAGAAATCTGGGTCGAGTGTGAAGTATGTGGCCATCCGCGGTTTCTTTGGAGCATCAAAATTGGGACTATATCCTGCCTGCCGTTTAGATCGCCGGAGAGCGGTGGTGTTTTGTGGCGGAAAGGCTCGGCGAAGTGCTTCGTAGTCGATTGGCATGCCTGGGTACCATGGATTTCCAGGTTCTCCCGGGGCAATTTCCTCAAGCGGGGCAAGTTGGGGAAGAACGGGCACAATTTGCAGAGGATTGTGAGCAGGAGTCTCAGGCGGTGGTGTTGGAGGTGGTGTTGATTCCCGTCTGGGAACACTATGAGTTGTCTCCATTTCACTTCGGATGTCTTGTGGATCGAATTGATGATCTGCCATAACCAAGAAGAGGAGAGTTCAGTATCGCTTGGGAGTGATAAGTACCCCGAAAAAAATATCGAAAAGCAATGAGTGATCGTGAAACACAGTGGCCAGAGAAATGTGATTAATACAGGAGAAATCAAATAACATGGTATTTAAACCCTAGCACCAACGGTAACAATTTGAATCGAACGGACGCAACAGTAACGGTAAAAAAAACGGGTTAGCCTGCGACAACGGTAACAATTTCATCAAGGTTTCAAATTCAGGATATAGAGGAACCACTGATGGCCCACTCCGATTTGTAACCCACAGAAGATAAGACATATCAAATCCTCAAAATTTTGGTTTAAAAGAAAGTTTAATCAACCGTTATCTGTCAAGTCTGATCTCCAGCCTATTTTGATGTCTTCAAGAACCAACAAATAATATGCAAGTCCTAAAGATGCCTTTGGAAGATGAATGAAACAAAATGTCAGACAATGTATGAATCGTGAAATGTCTGAACTGAGTGTTGGCAACACCTCCTGGCAACACCACTGAGTTGAGTCAAACTTCCATAAAATTTTCTTTTGATTCAGAAATGGTAGCTTCCACACTAGAAGAACGGTCTTCAAAGGACTCCCCTAGGTAGCTTTTTCCATTATTATTTTTACATAGAAGTGGTAGCTCCCACACTAGAAGAACGGTCTTCAATGGACTCCCCTAGGTAGCTTTTTCCATTCTATTATTCTTTATCCCCCACCCCCCCCCTTTTTTTTTTGTTGTTTTGCCTCTTTTCTGTTTTTCTCCTTATGCTCGCATTTTCCAAGTCACTTTTGTACTTTGGACACGATCACGAATTCCGTGGATATCTTCAACTACTCGATGCCTTGGATTGAGCATAATTTACACCTCGACATTTGATTGAAAGTATGACTCACACAGGAGGTACCTTTCAGAAATTCCCTTCACTGTTCAGACTTAACACACATAAATAGGATGATTATGATTATGCAGTATGTCTAGTATCCTAAAGAAATGATATGCACCAATGGTGTTGTCACCGGTGTTGGGAACACCGACGACAATACTAGTGTGTGATTATTGTACGCACATGCTGAGAGACTTCCGAAGATTGGAAAATCTCTCAAAATCCAAAGGTTTCGTGAATATATCGGCTAGCTGGTTTTCAGTCCTAACAAACTCTAGTCGAATTATTCCTTTTTCAACCAAATCTCGAATGAAATGATGTCTTATATCTATGTGTTTTGTTCGAGAGTGTTGAACAGGGTTTTTAGAGATGTCAATCGCACTTGAGTTGTCACAGTAAACTATCATCCTGTCACTATGAAAGCCATAATCCTCTATCATTTGATTCATCCAAGCAAGTTGTGAACTACAGCTTGCTGCTGCGACATATTCGGATTCGGCTGTGGATAGTGACACGCAATTCTGTTTTTTACTGTACCATGACACTAGATTGTTTCCTAGATAAAAACATCCTCCCGACGTACTCTTTCTATCATCTAGATCCCCTGCCCAGTCTGCATCAGAAAACCCCACTAAATTGGTGTTAGTTTCTCTAGTGTACCACACACCTAATTCTAAAGTTCCAGCAATGTATCTCAGTATGCGTTTCACGGCTTTAAGGTGGGATATTTTTGGATCAGATTGGTACCTAGCACATAGACACACACTGAACATGATATCGGGGCGAGTGGCAGTTAAGTATAGAAGGCTACCAATAATGCTGCGGTACATGGTGTTGTCAACACCGTCTGCAACACTATCTTTTGACAGTTTCTCACTGGACCCCATAGGAGTTCTCATGTGTTTGGAGCAATTATTCGAAAATTTCTTAATCAGATTTTTGGCATACTTGGATTGACATATGAAAATTCCATCATGTAATTGCTTAACTTGTAATCCAAGAAAGAAATTTAACTCCCCTACCATACTCATTTCAAACTGCGAAGACATATGGTGTACAAATTTATCAACCAGATGTTGCGATGATGCACCAAATACAATGTCATCCACATAAATTTGACAAATCAGAATATCATGCTTGAGTTTTTGTGTAAAGAGAGTTTTGTCAACCTCACCTCGTTTGAAGCCCAAGTTAATCAAGTAGTCGGCCAACCTACCATACCATGCTCGAGGAGCTTGTTTCAATCCATAAAGAGCCTTTTTCAGTTTGTAGACATGGTCCAAGTAGTGTGGATCTTCGAATCCTTTTGGTTGGCTAACATAGGCTTCCTCATTTAGGATCCCATTCAAGAATGCGCTTTTAACATCCATTTGGTACAATTTTATATGCATATGACAAGCAATGGCGAGCAACAGACGGACAGACTCAATACGGGCTACAGGTGCGAAGGTTTCATCAAAATCCACCCCCTCAACCTGTGTGTACCCTTGAGCGACCAGTCGAGCTTTATTTCTAACAATGTTACCAGATTCATCGGTCTTATTTTTAAAAATCCATTTTGTTCCAATGACATTTGTATTTGGGGGTCTTGGCACTAAATCCCACACATCGTTGCGCACAAATTGCTCAAGTTCTTCGTGCATTGCATTTACCCAAAATTCATCTTTAAGTGCTTCTGTTATATTTTTGGGTTCAATTAATGACACAAAGCAGGAGTGACTAACCTGAGAGTATGTGGAGCTCATACATACCAGACCAATCATCTTTCGATAGTCCACCTTGTCCTTTTTCCTTGTTTGCACATCTTCATGTACTTCTCCAATAACTTGAGACAATGGGTGATTCTTTTGAATTTTACTGGGGATATCTATCACATCATCCAAAATCACATCATCCTCACCTTCTTCATTTTCCACAGATTCGGTAGGATCCTGAGATGGTGTTGTGCTTGGTGTTGCTGGACTTGACTCAACACCAGTCTCAGCACCAGTATTAGTTTCCAGTAGTCCTTCAGTGTCATCCTCTTTTGATTTCCCTGTCAAATCAGCAAGATCATCAAATACCACATTGATTGACTCCATCGTTGTTCTAGTTCTCAAATTGTAGACACGATAGGCTTTACTATTCACAGAATATCCAAGGAAAAGACATTTATCGCTCTTGGAGTCAAATTTAGCAAGGTGGTCTCGATCATTCAATACATAGCCAACACAACCAAAGATATGAAAATATTTAAGGTTTGGTTTTCTCCCCATCAAAATTTCATAGGAGGTCATAGTGGATCCCCTTCGTAAGAAAACTCGGTTCGAAATATGGCATGCAGTATTCAAAGCCTCAGCCCAAAAGCGTTTTGACACACTTTTGGAGCTAAGCATAACCCGAGCCATTTCTTGCAGGGTTCTATTTTTCCTTTCTGCTATTCCATTTTGTTGAGGAGTCTTAGGAGCAGAAAACTCATGTGTTATACCCTTTTTGTCACACAGGGATGAAAAATGAGAATTCTTAAACTCCTTTCCATGATCAGTTCTAATTTTAACCACCCTTAAATCAAACAAGTTGGTTATTTTTGCATGCAGTTTTTTAAAAACATCGAAGGTCTCAGATTTTTCTCTAAGGAAGCTTACCCAAGTGAAGCGCGAAAAATCATCAACACAAACAAATGAGTACTTCTTACCGCCCAGGCTTTCAACTTCGATTGGTCCCATTAGATCCATGTGTAGGATTTCAAGGCATCGTGTTGTCCCGAAGTGTTGCAACACCGGGTGAGCAACACGTGTTTGTTTTCCCTTCTGACAAGACCCACAGACGTACGTATTATCTGATCTTAAATTGGGCATACCTCTTACAGCTTCATGCTTGCTCAGATTTTTCAGGATCTTGAAGCTTACATGACCTAATTTTTGATGCCATAGGTCCAAGTTGCTTACCTTGGCACTACGGCAATTATTGCCTTCGCCCACGAGATAGCAATTGTCAGCAGACCGGGTTCCTGTCATCACACAAACATTTGCATTATTAATGACCTCACATTTATCTTTATTGAATCTAACATGCAAATTTTCATCACAGAGTTGACTTATGCTTATTAGGTTTGAGTTAAGTCCTTCAACATGGAGAACATTGTGGAGTATGGGAAGCCCGTCAACATTCAGAGTCCCTTTGCCTACAATTTTCCCTTTGGCACCTCCACCATATGTCACCCGACCACTTGCAACTTCAAGATAATCAATGAGGTGTTCTTTAGATCCCGTCATATGACGGGAACACCCACTATCAAAGTACCATGCTCCTGAAATGTTAGTTTTTAACGAGGTATAAATAACATTGCATAGAGTTACTGTTTTGGGTACCCAGATTTTCCTTGCAGGGGGTTTCTTGATTCCAGTATTGTACTTGGTGTTGGAAAACACCTTATGCAACACTTCATTTGAATGCCAATACAAGTAATCGTTTCTCAGTTTGTAGCAGAAGGGTCTGATGTGCCCAGGCTTATGGCAGTAATGACATATAAAATTACGCTTACTTTTATTGAGTCTTGCTGATGAAGCACACTTTTTAATTCGTGACGCCTTGCTGAGGAGTGAGCTTTTGGGAATGAAGTGGATGAATCAACAGACTTCAGTTTTTGTTCAGTGCTTGGCTTTGGAGTGGGGACAGTTTTTGGAGGCATGTCCGTTGATAAGGGGTCAGTACAATCTTCTCCTTTCACAAATACTGTGTTCTTTGAGCGAGTGTTGGACGACTCTCCATGCTCATACGTGCTTTCAACATAGCCAAGACCAGACTTACTCCTCGATCCCATGTTCAGCATTGTGTCAAGCTTTGAAGAGCTTGCATTGAATTTTGCAAGTGTTTTTGATGCCTTTTCGAGCTCATCTCTAACTTTACATAGTTCAATGTCCTTCCTACTCAGCAAAGTTTCAAGACGTGACAAGTTGCTCTTTAGATCAGTATTCTCTTTTGTGAGTTTGGAGTTTGTCTCATTTCGTTTAAGCCAGTCATCATAGAGTTCTTCGTACATCATCTGGACAGTTTCCACAGTTAGTTCTTCTTGATCAACTTCCTTGATGTCTGTACAACCTAAATTTCCCAGAGATTTGATATTAAGGCATAGTGATCTTGAACTAGTGTTGCGACCCGGTGTTGCAACACCAGTGGCAACACCGAGGGGATTAACCTGCAGTCTATACATATCATGATGAACAGCAGAAAAAGAGGTACAATCGTCTCCTTCCTTGGAGCCGTATTCCTCATCAGTGTCTTCGTCACTCAGTGTGGCTGTCATGATTTTATTCCTCCGAAGCCGATTGGCACACTCGTTGGCGTAGTGGCCAAATCCGGAGCATTCTCGGCATTGGACTGAATCAAGTTTCTTTGTTTCCGGTCGACCTGGGGTTTCATTCCTAGATTTGAAATTTCCTTGAGTAGGAACAAAAGTTTTGTTTCTTTCAGTGGGAGTGAATGAGGGTTTCAGTGTAGACACAGGTTTCTTTTTGTCTCTCATCCGCTTCAAGTAGTCGCCAAATTTCTTGGTGATCAAGGATATTGTTTCTTCACCTAGATCAGACTCATTTGCCTCTTGAATTAGGTTGTTTACAGAATCATCGGTGGTTTGCAGGGCAATTGCTTTTCCTTTACTTCTTGTCTGTAGCTCTAAATTCATCTCAAATGTTCTGAGAGAGCTGATTAGTTCCTCCAGATTAAGCTTAGAAGTGTCCTTGGATTCGTCAATAGCACAGATTTTGATATTAAACCGCTCCGGAAGAGATCTCAGGACCTTGCTAACCAGTCTTTCATTTGACATAGAATCACCGAGACTACTGGCCTCATTTGCTATCTCACGCAATCTCCGATCATATTCCATAATAGTCTCATTTTCCTCCATCCTTAAACTTTCAAATTTAGAGGTCAACATCCTGAGTTTGGTTCTGCGAACACTCTCTGATCCTTCGCAGTGCTTTTGAAGAATATCCCAGGCTTCTTTGGCGGAAATGCAGTTGGTGATGAGACTGAACATATTAATATCCACCGAGGTGAATATCGCATTTAGCGCCTTGGAGTTGAAGTTCGAGGTTATAACTTCATCATTGGACCAGGAACTTTCAGGTTTGCTACGACTGTCTCCATCACCATCAACTATCTTCGACGGGGACCATCCATCCAAAATACGTTGCCATGCCCTTTCTTCTATAGATTTGATGTACACTCTCATTTTGACTTTCCAGAGAGCATAGTTCGAACCATCTAGGACTGGTGGTCTAAAAACCGTGTTAGACCCTAGTGAATCCATTGAGCTATTAGTGTATTTCCTGCAAATAGCAATAAACCAGAATCAAACACTTAGTGTATCAAGTGATGGCTCTGATACCACTTGTAAGAATTATTGTGCATTAATTGTCAGGAAATAAAGATTAAAAACTTGTATGTCAGAATTAAGTGTTGTGGTTGGTGTTGTCAACACGGCACACAACACAGCAGCGGAAATTGACTGATCAAATTATAAACTGAGTAAAGTAACTAAAGAGCAGGATTCAATTATGCACAAGTACTAATACTTGTGCAAAGCCTCAAGGCAACAAATTCACTAGAAAAGTATGTAAATCGTTTACACACAAAACAGATACTAGTGAGAATAACGAAACATAAATTCCTTGACACGCCAAGGAATTAAACGACAACAAATAAAAACTTTTAACCCAAAACTAGATGTTACAGTCGAACAACTGCTGAGTACACCAGAACGAGAGTATCCTTCTAGTTTAAGCGATTCCTCCCTTGATCTTCAACTTTGTCAAAACGTCGTCAAGAATCTCTTCAAGGTGATTTTGTATATACCTCACAGTTCTTACTGCACACCCTTTTGATTGATGATGTTCACATATTTATTTCTGCATCACGATCTTTCACGATTCTCTAAATCTATAATCAAGGAAACAAGTGTGTTAAAAAAGAATCAAACTCTTTTCAAGATATGGCATATCCTATAGATATTTTCCCTGATGAATGAGTATCGATTTCTAAGGAAACAAATCATTTATATTATCTAGAAATGCAAAAATAAAATCTCAGTAAAATGTGGAATCAACAATTCCTTTCATAATATAATATTAATTCTTATGTTCCTCTTAGTAAATAAATTATTTTACTTAATTTTATAAAAATGTTATAATTAGACCAAATGTTTGAAATATAAAAATTTGATGTATTCGTATACAGTGGCGGAGCCAGGAATCTGATTCTACCTGGACTAGAATTTTAAATTCTAAAATTCTGTAATATTTCAAATTGATCTACCCGAAGTAATATCAAATTCATCCAAAATTATACAAAAATTTATATATAAATTTGAAAAATAAAATTAGCCCGAGTGAAAAGTAATGTGGCTCCGCCCTTGTGCATACAGTGTAAGCTTAATATCCAATTTTTTCAATTATTTCATAGTTCTAAATATCATAATACCAATATTATGTTCCATTTATGAAAATAAAATCAATTAAAAATATTTTGTATTTAACATTTTAATTTATAAATTATATATTTCTCTTAAAAACCTCAACATTTTTTTCAATGCTAAAAAGTTAATTTATCAAAACAGTGAAGAAAGAAATTATTTTTCCAAATTCCATTCAGATATGAGCATTTAAAGCATAACTTATAATTTAGTCCTGAGGTTTTAAATATTAAAAGATTTAAAGATTTCACATTTGTTGCTCCATATTAGAATTGCTGATTTAATATTTGGGAAAATTATTAGAAGCTTGGTGCTTTTAAATTTTGAAGAAGTTTCTATTATTATTTACCTTTTTTTTTTGTTTCTTGACTTTACTATTATATTTGAAAGTTATGTGTTTGTATTTATCTAACTTATTCGATTTTATTTTAATTTTTGTACATATAAATTAGGTTTTTTGGTTTTTTAAGTGGCAGAAATGGTACAATTTTGATGGATTTTATGATTTTTGACTTGTCGCATATATTAAGGGACAGAGCTATAAAGTTTTAATTAGGGAGAATATAATGTTTTTTTTAAAAAATAATTAATTATCAAGCAAATTAAAATGTACACATAGTAATTAAAATGTACACAAAAATTAAAATGTAGGCACATAATATATTTCAGACCGATCAAGTTAGCAAAAAATGAAAAAAAAAAAACATTTTAATAATCGTAATCCGATTGTTAGTATAAAAATCAAAGTGGGAAAAAATATTTGTAAAGTCATAATTTATGAAATAATTTATCAATAACTAAAACAAAACTTGTAGTATTGATGGACTAAAACTCAAAACGAGATAAGTTAATGAACCAAAAAATTATTTTCTCGTTTTTTATACACACGTAGTTCAATTTTTCAATAATAATAAATTTTTTGTGAACGACTCTTTAAAAATAATTGAAATTTCGTTTATAGTTTTTATTTATTTTATTAAAAACAGAAACCCAACCTATTACAGTCATAGCCATTGGTTTCATCGCTATTTCCACGTATATAGCATGTGCATGGATATATTATAAGTTCAGTTTTTTAGACAGGGAACGTGGATTAATGGGTCTTTAATTAGGTTTCCGCACTAGTTTTTGGAAAAAATTAGGTTGTCTTAATTAAATTACTTTGCTAGCTTTTGGCTTTAATTAGCATAATTTCGAGAAGATTGTATCATAATTAAAGCAACATCAACTCCCTTTACATTATAGAAGTTTTCTACAGTAGTTTATGGAGACACTTGCTTTTCTAGTCTTCTATGAGAAATTGCATTGGTATGTATATTACTAATTATTATTAAAGTGTGTCTTTTGTGATACTGTCACGCCCCGAGACTCGGGTTTGACACCGGCGTTGTTTAACAGTCACGCGATTGAAAACAACAAGCCTTCGTAGCACAGTTTAAACCGAAACCAGTCTATGATTCATATTTCAACCGAAATAAATATTGTCTTTACAATAATGGAATAACAAAAAAAACGACAGAGTTTATAATGCGGAAGCGTAAAAAAATAACTTAAACTAAATTCTTCTAGCGTTCACCATCCCCAAAATTGTTCGGACTCCTCCTCCTCGAGTTCTTCTTCAGACTTATCTGGGAAGGTTGTAAGGGGGGGTGAGTATTTGGGAATACTCAGCAAGCGGGGGAATATCGAGCACAATAAAACAACATGCATAATTTTAAAAAAAAAACACATACTTGCATAACTTTTCCAAAACACTGCGATTTATCTACTTTCTATGGTTTACTGACGTCAGTCCCTAATTTTTACTCCTCTAAGGGGGCGAGGCCGTATAGCGGTTATGTCCCCCACCGCGTAAGGGTACGTCATGGTTGGGATTCCCACCCATATACAGTCGATTCCTCACAGTGTTTTTAAAATCGTATGACAACATAAAAGTAGAAGAAAAATTGTACTCGACTATTTTTTTCTTTCAAAATTTTCGAAAATAATCCCACATGCATAACCGGAATTTTAAACATTAAAATAGCCCACTTACCTTAAATTTCTTGAAGAAAACTTGAAAAACTACGGTGGCTGGACTGCGGCAGGGCTTCGCTGTGCTCGAAAAAAAAACCTAAGGAGCTAGAGGGGATTTTCGAAAATGTGCTAAGATATGAGGTGTGAGTTTTTGAGTTAGGTGACCCTCCTATTTATAGGGGTTGGATGCTATCTCGATAGGTATCATCCGTGTATCAAATCTCCAACAAAATCGTGATCTAAATCTTGGTGATACGCGAAAATCTAATCTTTATCCAACCAAATTTTCGAAATTTGTATGATATATAAACTCTTGAATTCGAAATTCTAGGGTTGGTATTATCCCATGCTTGATTTTTATCCCGGTATCAAAAATTATCTCAAATCTTAGCTCTTTATCTGCTTGATAATAAATAATATACATGATATTATTATTCACTAAAATCTTGCAAAATCTCATATCCTAAAATTTAAATAAAAATCTGGTATCCAAAATATACTGTCATGATAAAACGATAACTTAAAATCTTGGGTTTTACATCCCTCCCTCCTTATGAGAAGTTTCGTCCTCGAAACTTGGGTTGGCTTGGTCTATGAAGAGGTACGGGTACTGGTCCCTCATCCTTTCTTCTAGTTCCCACGTGGCTTCTCTTTCAGTGTGGTTAGACCATTGCACCTTGACGTAGGGAATGATTCGTCGCCTCAGCACTTGGTCCTTGGTGTCCACGATTCTAATGGGAACCTCTTCGTACTTCAGCTCTTTTCCCAAGTTACTTTCGACTATGAGCGGTTCTACTTCCAACACGTGGCTTGGATCTGAGATGTATTTCCGTAGTTGGGACACGTGGAACACATTATGAACTCTAGACATGTTCGGCGGCAGCGCCAATCTGTATGCTAGTGTGCCCACTTTCTCCAAAATTTCAAAGGGTCCCACATAGCGAGGGTTCAACTTCCCAGTTTTACTGAATCGGACAACTCCTTTCATAGACGAGACCTTTACGTAGGCCTTGTCACCACCGTTGAATTCCACTGGCCTTCTTTTTAGGTCGGCCCGGCTCTTTTGTCTGTCTTGAGCTGCCTTGAGTTTCTCTCGGACCACTGTAACCTTGTCTACTGTCATCTGTACGAGATCGGGTCCTACCACTGTCTTTTCTCCCACTTCATCCCAATAAAAGGGTGATCGACATTTCCTTCCATACAGAGCTTCATATGGAGCCATCCCGATGCTGCTGTGATAGCTGTTATTATAAGCAAATTCGATCAATGGTAGATGAGTGCTCCAATTGCTACTGAATTCTAGGGTGCAGGCTCGCAGCATGTCTTCCAAGGTTTGTATTGTTCTCTCGGTTTGGCCATCGGTTTGAGGGTGATAGGCCGTACTGAGAGTAATTTTCGTTCCCATGGCCCCTTGGAAGCTTTTCCAAAAACGTGAGACAAACCTTGGGTCTCTATCAGATAGGATGCTAACTGGTACTCCGTGCAGTCGTACAATGTTGTCCATGTACAGTGTAGCTAACTTGTCCAGATTGTAGTTCATACGGACGGGTAGGAAGTGTGCAGATTTTGTAAGTCTATCTACAATTACTCATATTCCGTCCTGACCTTGCCTTGACTTTGGTAATCCTACCACAAAGTCCATGGAGATGTGCTCCCATTTCCACTCGGGTATCTCCAAAGGTTGCAATAATCCTCCAGGTCGCTGGTGTTCTGCTTTGACCTGCTGGCATACTTGACATCTGGAGACGAATTCCGCTACATCTCTTTTCATGCCATTCCACCAGAAACTATTCTTGAGGTCCCTGTACATTTTCGTACTGCCTGGGTGGACTGAGAATTTTGACTTGTGTGCCTCTGCCATTATTTCTTGGCGGAGGTTGTCACTGTCAGGCACACACAGTCGTCCCTTCATCCACAAGACTCCCTTGTCGTCAATCTGATGATCCTGAGACTTCCCTTCTCTGACTTGCTCCTTAAGTTTAGTCAGTACCGGGTCTCGATCCTGGTTTAACTTGACGGTCTCCTGTAGGCATGGCTGGGCAGAGAGGGACGCTAGAGTTATCTTGCCTGGGCCCTTTCGACTTAGCGCATCAGCCACCTTGTTTGCTTTACCCGGATGGTAACTTATGGTCAAGTCATAGTCCTTCAAGAGCTCGATCCATCGTCTTTGCATCATATTAAGTTCTTTTTGGGTGAACAAGTAGGCTCTGATGGTCTGTGAAGATTTCACATTTAGCACCATAGAGGTAGTGCCTCCAAATCTTTAAGGCGAAGACAACCGCTGCTAGCTCCAGGTCATGAGTAGGATAATTCTGCTCGTGCGGTTTCAACTGTCTTGACGCATAGGCGATCACTCTTCCTTCTTGCATGAGTACGCACCCTAGGCCGTCCTTAGAGGCGTCACTGTAAATAGTGAAATTTTTATTCTCTGCTGGCAAGATCAGCACTGGTGTGGATCCGAGTTTCTCTTTCAGTGTCTGGAAACTTTTCTCGCAATCCTCACTCCAGGTGAATTTAGAATTTTTCTGTGTGAGCTTTGTCAGTGGCACGGCTATCGAGGAGAACCCTTCGACGAATTTTCGGTAATACCCTGCCAATCCAAGGAAGCTTCTGATATCGGTGGCGTTCTTCGGTCTCGGCCACTCTGTAATCGCCTCTACTTTCTTTGGATCCACTGACACCCCTGTTCTCGAGATCACGTGTCCTAGAAATGACACACTTCTCAGCCAGAATTCACACTTGCTAAACTTAGCATAGAGCTTATTCTCTCTTAAGATTTGCAGAGCAAGGTGAAGGTGCTCTTCGTGGCTCGCCTCGTCAGGAGAATAGACCAGAATATCATCGATGAATACCACTATGAACTGATCCAGGAATGGCTTGAACACTCTGTTCATAAGGTCCATGAATGCTGCTGGTGCGTTGGTCAGACCAAAGGGCATCACTGTGAATTCATAGTGCCCGTATCTAGTTCGAAAGGCTGTCTTGGAAATGTCTTCAGCCCTGACCTTCAATTGGTGATATCCTGTCCTGAGATCAAGTTTTGAAAAGACGGCGGCTCCTTTAAGCTGATCGAACAGATCGTCTATCCGAGGTAGAGGGTACCTGTTCTTGATTGTGATCTTGTTCAATTCCCTGTAGTCGATGCATAATCTCATACTTCCGTCTTTCTTCCTTACGAAGAGTACTGGAGCTCCCCAGGGGGACACACTTGGTCGGATTTGCCTTTTATCTAGCAATTCTTGGAGTTGTTCTTTTAATTCCTTGAGTTCGGCTGGTGCCATCCTGTAAGGTGCTTTAGAGATTGGTGCTGCACCGGGAACCAGATTAATTTCGAACTCAACTTCGCGGTCCGGAACTGTCCCTGGGAGTTCTTCTGGAAAAACATCCGGGAACTCACATACTATTGGGATGTCTTCTATCCTCAGTTCAACTTCTCTTTGCACTTCGCTGATCATGGCTAGGTATATGTCTTCTCCGGATTTCATGGCCCTCCATGCTTGGGAAGCGGAAAGGAGTGATTTCCGTTCCTTGGATTTACCATGATACACGATCTCCTCCTGATTTGGGGTTCGGAGCTTAACTCTTTTCCCTTTACAGTCCACTATCGCATCGTTTCTGGCTAACCAGTCCATCCCTAAGATTACGTCGAAATCGACCATGATCAACTGTATTAAATCAGCGCTAAAAGTCTGATCACCAATTCTGATTTTACAGTCTCTGTAAATCTCGTCCGTTTCCACGGCCCTGTTAGTAGGTGTGGCTATTCGGAAAGGTTCGGTTAGCTTATCGGGCCTACATCCTAACTTCTTAGCAAATCTCTTAGACATAAAGGAATGGGTAGCACCGCAGTCAAATAACGCATAGGCAGGTACTGATTGAATTAGAATGGTACCTGACACGACCTCAGTTGCGTCGTCAGCCTCTTCCTGAGTCATGGCAAAGATCCTAGCATTGGGTTTGTCCTCCTTTGGCTTACTAGGGCATGCTCCCGTATTTGGCCCAGTCCCTCTGTTTGGCCCTGCTGGTCGGTTGGCGGCGGTAGGACATTCTGCAATTCAGTGTCCCGCTTTCCCACATCCAAAGCATACCCCGCTGGCCCTTCGGCATTCCCCGGTGTGCTTGAAGCCACATGTTGAGCATGGCTTGAGTCCTTGATAGTTAGTGGCGGTGGATTGCCCGGAGGGAGGTCCACCTTGATTGGGCCTCTTGAACACTGGTCTCCCTTGAGAAGGCTGGCTGTTAAGGGGTCGCTTGTTCCTGTTTTCCCCTTCTCTTCGACGAATATCAGCCTCGGCTCGGATAGCTGCGCCCATAAGATCTGCAAAGTTGGCAGGCTGATAGACTGCTAAGGCTGACTGGATTCGACTGTTCAATCCTCTCTTAAACCGGTGTAGCTTCAAAACTTCGTCCGCCATGATTGCCGGAGCATACGACCCAAGAGCGTTAAACTGAGATGTGTATTCCACTACGGACATATCTGGAGCTTGAGTGAGATTTTCAAATTCACTCAACTTCTGCAATCTGACTTCCGCTGGGTAGTACTGTTTAGAAATGTCTTTCGGAAGTTCTGCCATGTGACTGGTCCGGTAGCGATCATGGCTGGTGAGACTGCTTCCCACCACTTAGCTGCTTTGTCCTCTAAGAAAGGCACAACCACATCTACTTTGAGTGCCTCGGGAACTTCCAATAGTCGCAGTTGAGTCTCGACGTTCTTTAGCCAACTCTGGCCAACTTCAGGATCGGCATCCCCTTCGAAGGTCGGGCACCTGTTTCTGCGAAGGGACTCATAATGGAATTTGACTCCATTCGGCGGTGGTGGAGGAGGTGGTTGATTAGCGTTCGGGTTTACCAACCCTTGCAGTGTGGTTGCCACTATGGTGGCTATAGCCATCAGATCGGCTCGGCTTAGGCCGACTGCAGGTGGGGATCCGTTCTCTTGTCGATTTTCCTGCCTATTTTCCTGCTCATTCTCCTGTCTGTTCTCGCGATCGGTGTTAGCGTAACGTGGGTTGCGGTTCTGTCTTGGAGGTCTGCCGGCCATTTCCTACAATCGCAAGTTCTAAGAGTTTGTACGAGTAGGTTTAATGCAATAGATTGCGCAGAAATAAATTTGAAATCAATGAAACAAATAAAAGATTTTATTGATTTCTCAAACAGGAAAAAATAACTGAACATGACCAATCTAAACGAAATAAACAAATGTACTGAATAAAAGACATGTAGCAACAACGGAAATAAACTACTAAAAAGAAATGGTCCACTAAACGTTCTAATATGCTATTTCGCCATTCCCTACTGCTACGTCAGGCGGGGCTTCTTCATCCTCGGATTCTGGCATCTCGGGATCCAAGAACTCTACAAGATGCATCTGGAGGTTTTGATTTTCTGATTCCAATTCCGCAATCTGTTCCTTTTGGGTCAGAATCTTTCCTATCGCAATATCCAACTCACCTCTTGCGTGCGCGTAGTTTGCATCCTTCTTCTGGATGATCACCTTTTCCTTTGCCTTCCGTTCTTCTACCTCCTTGATTAACTTTTGGTTACACTCCGATAGTTGCATGACCACGTCCCATGACTCGTCAATCCTCAGCTTATCTCTCTGTCGTGCTTCAGTTAGCTCTGTAGTGTGCCTATCCATTTCCTCCCTTGCCTGCTTAGCTTGACCCAATGCTGTGACTAATGAGTCTCGAAGCTCGGAATTATGTTCGTTGACGAGCTTGAACATTTCGAAGACCTCATCGATTCTTTTCTCTTTTACCTCCAGCTTGGTCGTCAGGTCCTCCACCTGTTGTCTCCTCTTGAAGTTGGTAGCCCTCATCCTTCTGATGGTCTTCTCATGGTTCCTGAGGGCCCATCCGTTAGAACTCTTAATATTCTGGGTGTGCGCGTAAGATTGGTGACCATCCAACTGAATCGATTCGATGAGAGCAACCGGGGTCACTTTCTTACGAGCGGTGAGACGCGTACGAGTCATTTCCTGGGAACAATAAAGAAAAGAAATGCTCAGAATATATACAAAATATAGGACAAAATAAATGTCAAGAATTTATAGAGCAGGGTATTGAAATTTAGGTGAATTTTTTTTTTTTTTTTTTTTTTTGAAATTTCCGAAAATTTCCGGAATAGGAGGAATCGGCGGGTTGACTCGATGGTTCGGCCGAGTTGACTCGCCGGGTTGACTCGCCGGAGAACGGTCGGAGTAAAAGCGCATGTCGGAAACAGTGTAAGGGTCACGGAACCGGTGCTGGAACATCCAGACTCGGTCGGGAAGCTACCTAATTTCGCCGGAGAATCGCGCAACTTGCGTACTAAACTCGAATTTGGGCGTTTCCGATTGGTCGCTCCGATCCTAAAATTGGTTGGTGATAAACGTTGCCCATGGATTGCCTATCCTGTAGGTAAAATTAATTTAAAGTCGGAGTAGGAATGGTAGGGTAATTGGACGAAAATGTTTTTCGGCATTTAGGGTTAATGCCCAAATTCTTAGATCTGAAATTACGGCTCCACCCGAACACGAAATCTAAAATCAGTTGAGGGCTTTCGTTCGTTTCGTCGAGACGATTCTAGAACAGCTCTCCGATCGAAAACGCGTTACCGGAAAAGGCCGGAATCGGAGGAAAAGCTCGGCGGCGCACGTAAGGTGCTGTTTGGCTGAAATACGAAAATTTCCGAAATTTTTTTTTTTGAAACTCGATTCTTCCACTCGGATCTTGAACCTGGCGGCTCTGATACCACTAAAATGTCACGCCCCGAGACTCGGGTTTGACACCGGCGTTGTTTAACAGTCACGCGATTGAAAACAACAAGCCTTCGTAGCACAGTTTAAACCGAAACCAGTCTATGATTCATATTTCAACCGAAATAAATATTGTCTTTACAATAATGGAATAACAAAAAAAACGACAGAGTTTATAATGCGGAAGCGTAAAAAAATAACTTAAACTAAATTCTTCTAGCGTTCACCATCCCCAAAATTGTTCGGACTCCTCCTCCTCGAGTTCTTCTTCAGACTTATCTGGGAAGGTTGTAAGGGGGGGGGGGGGGGGGTGAGTATTTGGGAATACTCAGCAAGCGGGGGAATATCGAGCACAATAAAACAACATGCATAATTTTAAAAAAAAAACACATACTTGCATAACTTTTCCAAAACACTGCGATTTATCTACTTTCTATGGTTTACTGTCGTCAGTCCCTAATTTTTACTCCTCTAAGGGGGCGAGGCCGTATAGCGGTTATGTCCCCCACCGCGTAAGGGTACGTCATGGTTGGGATTCCCACCCATATACAGTCGATTCCTCACAGTGTTTTTAAAATCGTATGACAACATAAAAGTAGAAGAAAAATTGAACTCGACTATTTTTTTCTTTCAAAATTTTCGAAAATAATCCCACATGCATAACCGGAATTTTAAACATTAAAATAGCCCACTTACCTTAAATTTCTTGAAGAAAACTTGAAAAACTACGGTGGCTGGACTGCGGCAGGGCTTCGCTGTGCTCGAAAAAAAAACCTAAGGAACTAGAGGGGATTTTCGAAAATGTGCTAAGATATGAGGTGTGAGTTTTTGAGTTAGGTGACCCTCCTATTTATAGGGGTTGGATGCTATATCGATAGGTATCATCCGTGTATCAAATCTCCAACAAAATCGTGATCTAAATCTTGGTGATACGCGAAAATCTAATCTTTATCCAACCAAATTTTCGAAATTTGTATGATATATAAACTCTTGAATTCGAAATTCTAGGGTTGGTATTATCCCATGCTTGATTTTTATCCCGGTATCAAAAATTATCTCAAATCTTAGCTCTTTATCTGCTTGATAATAAATAATATACATGATATTATTATTCACTAAAATCTTGCAAAATCTCATATCCTAAAATTTAAATAAAAATCTGGTATCCAAAATATACTGTCATGATAAAACGATAACTTAAAATCTTGGGTTTTACAGATACGGTCTCACAAATCTTTATTTGTGAGATAAGTCAACCCTATCAATATTCACAATTTAAAGTAATACTCTTAGATTAAAAATAAATTTTTTTTGAAGGATAACTCAAATAAGAGATATGTCTCACAAAATACGACCCGTGAGACCGTTTCACACAAGTTTTTGTCTTATTTTATTAACAAGTCATCGAAACCAAACCTTATTTACTTAATCTCATGATATTCCATTATCCATTAATATTAAATTTAATCAATGCCGCTTGTGTGTTTTATATATATTTGTTAGTTAAAAAATAAAATCTAAAACACAGCCAACAAAAAGAGCAAGGACTGTACAGTCATTCTTCCATGGACAAAAATCAGTCACTATTTCCAATATTTAATTTTTTATATTAAAAAAAAAACACGTCATACCAAAGGTGATGGATTTGGTGGCAAAATTTCAGACAATGTAAGGAAAACTTATCTGTAGACCAAATACCATATCATTTAGAATAAACCTACATTGTAACATAGTATTGGCAGGGTGATTGTTGTTTTGTATATGGTAAATATTAGATAGTATCGGTACAGTAGCGGAGCCAGAAATATATGGCTCTACCGGAACTAGAATTTTAAACTATACAATCTTTTAATATTTTAAATTGGTCCACTCAAACTAATATCATATTATTCTAAAATTATACAAAATTTACATATAATTTTTTTTAAAAAAAATAGTCCCGGTATAAATGTGTGCCTCCGCCCCTGGTATCGGAAGAAATTTTTGACTTGTAGAAATGCATATTTGAAGTCAGAAACAGCCCGTGGAGTCGGGTTACACGTTATAATGCTATATCTGAAATAATTATCCTCGTGTCGATGTCCGTTACATGTTAATGAAGATTTGAATAATATGTCAATAATCGAAAGTCCAAATATTTCAAATAATAATTGAGAAAAACAATTCATGTACAAAATAGAAAACCGAGACAAATACCACTGTGAGAATCTTGGAAGTCCTTTTCACTGAATGGAAACCGTACTGGAAGAACCTATAAGCCCAGAACATTGAAGAAGATAGTGCTGGGGCCAACCAACCTAGGAGTCTCCTTTTGAAATTTGTATGATCAATAATTGAAGTCCATAGCAAAAAAAAAAAAAAAAAAAAGCTCGTTCAGAAGGTGACTCCTATCCACTTAGCACTTTGTCTCACATAACATATCTTATTTCTCAATATTCTTGTTGGTGACCATCTCTGATACCGTTCATCTTCGATCAGTATGGGAAGTTGTATGACAGATGAGAGTTGCATTACGTAGTACATGTGCGATTTAATCTATATTACGCAAAAAGCAACAAAAGGTTGAGCGAAAACTACGCTACATTATTGTCGACATGCGAAGAAGGCGAGCACAATCAAATAAATAGGTGACGCCTAAATAACTTCTCATATTTTGGTTTTTAATTCGCTAATTAATTTTTTCAAATTTTGGAATTTAATCAACTCAAAATTGTAAGACCGCTGACGTAACACTTGAAATTATTGATGTGATATCGATAAACTACATATACATCTCGTGTCTCATCCATAATTAGATCAAAGTAGTGAAAAATTAAAATTTAATATACCAAAATCGAAGTCCGACGATTTAATATACTAAACAAAAATTGTGATAAATTAGCGGGCTAAAAAAATATTTTCGCCAGTTTTTAACATACGTAGTAGATACACAATAGAATATAATTTCTTGAGGACATATATATATATACATCCTCGATGAGTACTGTATATAGAGTGTATTTGTAAAAAATTATCATTTTAAAGAAAATATTAAATTTATTAATTATAAAGAAATGTGGAAAAATCAAAACGGATTGTGTTTGAAAAACAAAACATAGAAACCGAAAATCAGAAGTAAATATTGTTGGCAAAAACTTGTGTGAGACGGTCTCACGGGTCGTATTTGTGAGACGGATCTCTTTTTTGGATCACCCATGAAAAAGTATTATTTTTTTATGCTAAGAGTATTATTTTTTATTGTGAATATGGGTAGGGTTGACCCGTCTCACAGATTATGACCCATGAGACGGTTTCACATAAGACTCACTCAATATTGTTTATAAATAAATAATTGATACTAATACTAATACTAATACTAATACTAAATTATTATCAAAATCACTATTGTAAATAAAAGAACGCAAAAACTTGTGTGAGACGGTTTTACGGGTCGTATTTTGTGAGACGGATCTTTTATTTGGGTCATCCATGAAAAAATATTATTTTTTATGCTAAGAGTATTACTTTTTATTGTGAATATCGACAGGGTTGACCCGTCATACAGATAAATATTCGTGAGACCGTCTCACAAGAGACTTACTCATAAAAGAATCAACATTAATCCACCGAAATTTTAATTAAACTGAACATAAGTTAACACATTATTTAAGTTTAAAAAACACACAAAAATAATAAGGGATTTTTTTTAGGGGAAGTTGGTGAAAAATCCCCAATCAAAACATTTCTTTGAGTTCACTCCCTACCCACAAAATTGTGATACTATATCATACAAAATATGGTACACTTCATGTGAAAATATGTTACACTTCATGTGGAAATGTGGTACTAAAAAAATACCCGGGACTGAACACAAAAAAAATCGACGACTGAGAACAGAAGACCAATTTCCCGTTTCTTTAAGGCAGAAACCAGAAGTGATTGCAAACCGTATCGATAGATTAGAATAGATAGATATAATGCCTGTATAGAACGATTAAGGTAATTTTTGCCGACAAGAACTGGTACAGATAACATTTCGCATTAACTAGCTTTAATCCTAAAAGGGTAGTTGCTACGAATACAATAATTTACCACCAAAAGGAAAAGGGGCAACCTGTTTTTTTCCACCTAAGGCAAATCCATCGAGTCAAACCAAACCTTGAGAAATGAACATGTTTTTGGCCCATTCTATAGTCTATCAACAGACAAGATTACTACCATATTTTTTTTTTCTTTAGTACACGAAGCATCTACATGACTCAAATCTAAGAACTTGGACAGAACACTGAATTAATTGATTGATGTATCAATGTTTGGCAGCCTATTTCTCGAAAGGCTTGAGCCTATCGTCGCCCAGTCTTGTCTTGTAAGCTGAATTCTTGTACTCGGACCATGTGAACTCTTTGTACAAACTCTTTTCCCCATCTTCCATTAACGAGGATAAAGGTTCGATCTTTTCATTCAAATTTGGCCCCCCGAAGTATATCATCGACACTCTCGATTTCCAGTCATCGGCCAGCATAACTCTGTGCTTGACACTCCTAAACCTGCCGTTACTCATCACCTGCAAAACACAAAAACGAGATTATTTTCGACTTTTCGGACATCTTGAAATTAAGTTTTATTTATATGTATTATACCTGTAAAGAATCGCCAACATTGAAGAAGAATGAGGTGTTATCTGGAGGGACAGGTGCCCAAGTACCGTCTCTGAGACAGATTTCCAGGCCTGATGTGTTGTTAGACCTTACAACAGATATGATTTGTGGGTCTGTGTGTTCTCCAAATCCAATCATATTCCGATCACTCAATGCTTGATTAAGCAGAGCTTCTGGACATGGCGGATAGTGATTTAGCCTGAAGCAAGAATCACTTCTCTTGTCTCTGATAAGCTTACTCAAAAAGTCCCGTGGCTGAATCTGTAGCTCATCGGCTATCATTTCAAGAACTTCACAGGCCATGTTTCTCACTGTTGAGACATACTCATTCACCAGGCTCCTGTGCAGTTTTTTTTTATTTCAAAAAAATCAGATGTTAGTAAAATATAAATAAATTAATTTGAGAATGCCAATTAAATTATAAATCAACTACGATGGTATCTGAAGTAATCATTATCAATATTTTGATTATCATATATAATTGTGGAAAAAATTTTCCATCCCAACTCTTGATAATGGTTACGACTGTGTTCACAAGAAAAACCATAGAGTCTGAGCTGCGTAGCTGATATATAGAACCAAATAATTGCTTTGTAATATGTCTAAGTCTAACTCACTATCCTACTCTTATCGTTTCATAAAACGTACGCTTTCACATGAATATGAAAGAAAAAGACTAATTTTTATTTGATCAAAAACTCTCGCCCACACCAAGTGATGTAAAAAATCCACTCTATCTTCCACAATTCGACATTTCTTTACCATGCAAAGACCATAGTATCAAGAGTAAAGAAAACTAAACAAGACATAACATTCTTTTTACCGCAGAGTTTCTGAAATCCCTGGAAAAAGGGCGTTTGAATCCTGCGAAACGAGGTCAGGATTAATGCAGAAGAGAAGGTATTCAACCCAGCCCACGTCGCCATTGCGCCCAATCTTCTTGTTACCGTAGCCAAAAGGGTTAGCAGGGCCTGACTTCTCCTTCTCAGACTGGGATAACTTGAAAAACTTAACCGCTTCGTTTTCTAATTTGGCCAAGAACTCCATTGAAATCCCGTGGTTGATGACTTTAAAGAAACCGAACTCTTTACAAGCCTCGACCATCTGGGTTTTCGCGTCAGGTTTCAACAGGTCCACGACTGGAATCCCTGTGAAAATGTTGGATGTGGATTTGCATGTTTTGATTTGGGAAAGATCATCAAGAATTAGTTGTGATAAAGCTGCTACCATGACTGCAAATTCGAGAAAAGAAAGGGAAAAACAGGGGTCGAATTCGTAAATGCTAATGCATGGAAGAAAGATGAGAGCTTGAAAGGCGATGGAAACTATGGAGAGACATCTGGCTTCGTGCGTAAGCTTGCATATTTATAGTATCGAGGTGGAGAATACCATGTCTAATATTTTATTTAACGAAATAAATATATATTAATAAATAATAATGTTAAATAAAGTGCACTAAAAAATAATAAATAAAACTAAATAACCAAGTATACATTTGTTTAACAAAAATTATAAGGTAATTTCGCCATTTTTAACGATTAAAAAATAGGAAAAATGTAATATAGTTTCAATAATATAATCTCGTATACCTACAACATTTTCAGAAATTAAGCCAAAAATAGAATCAATTCTCCTTTTTTAGACACCCAGAATTTTCATAATTTCGGATTTTCTGTACAAACAGATAATGTCTTTTTCAAAATTTTCATTTCTGCAACTTGTCTCTTGTCCATTTTTTTTTTAAAAAAATTGGTTGGACACATGAAATAATAGCGAACATACATTTTCGACGTCGTTTAAAAAATTAAAGAAAATTTCCAAATGAATCACATGACAATTGTTTGGCTTGCAGACGTGAAATTTATGGTCGTGACACTGTCTCGAAAAGACATACTCTTAAATTAATATGTTTTGATTTTCAATATTGTCTTCATTTTTAAAACAACAGAAAACTCATCTTAATTATTTTTCAAAAATTATACTTGAAGAACACATTTTAAAAATATTATTCAAAGACATTTTACAAAAAGTTTATACAAACATATACTTCAAGTTTTCTTCTACTTTTAAAACACTAAAAATGTTTTTTAAAATATTTGTTCCATAATATATATATATATATATATATATATATATATATATATATAAATATATTAGATTGTATTGATTTCTAATAATATAATGGAAAAAACTTTTGTGAGACGGTCTCACGAGTCGTATTTGTGAGACAAATCTTTTATTTGGGCAATCCATGAAAATATATTACTTTTTATGCTAAGAGTATTACTTTTTATATTGAATATGGGTAGGGTTGACCCGTCTCAAAGATTAAGATCCGTGAGACGTTATCACATGAGACGCACTCGAATATAATATCTAATAAATGGCAAAAACTTGTGTGAGACGGTTTCACGGGTCGTATTGGTGAGCCAGATCTCTTATTTGGGTTACCCATGAAAAAGTATTACTTTTTATGCTAAGAGTATTACTTTCTATTGTGAATATGGGTAAGGTTGACCCGTCTCACAGATTATGATCTGTGAGACGGTCTCACATGATACTCACTCTAATATAATATCTAATAAATTTGGAACAAAGAAAAGTCAATGGCAGCTAACTAATATTGATTTAATTTAGAATGGTCCTCAGTCGTTGTCAATATCGCAAACGAGCGGATAGGGATTCCCGAATAGGACTGAATATTGACTTACATAATTTTGTTTGGTTTTTTTATATAATAACACTATTTTTTATTTATAATTATTAATTGTTATATTAATATTAATTATATTATATAGAATAAATGTGGAACTTCGTCTACGCACAACTAGAGGAGTTGATTGGTTTGTAACTCAATGGGTCACTTTCCTCCGTATTCAAAATTATTAGTGCTTGATTAAAAAAAATTATTAGTGATTGAAATCATAAGAATTTGGAGTGAGTTTATGGATTTTTATTTACGAGACAACATCACGAATATTTATTCGTGATATGAGTTAATCATATTCATATTTATAATAAAAAACAATATTTTAAAAATAAAAAATAATATTTTTTCATAAATCATTTAAAATTGATTATAAGATCGAATGAATTATTTTTAAAAAATAATTGAGAAAAAAATGGGGATGTTTTCGTGTCAATCTATTTCTGGGTTTCAAATATAAATATATAATCACTTCTTACGTGATGGGAAATTAATCATACAATTTTTGCCACGACGCCTGTCACCTTTTACTCAAATATACAAAATATATTAAATTATTCAAAAGAATACAATGTTTGATATTTTGTTATGCACCGGGATAAAAGAAAAACAATAAGGAATATATGGATTTAAATTTTAAATTCATTGTTTATACAAATAAACAAAATAAATCCAAATATATCACTACTTGCTTACACAATAATTTTGCTAATCACAATTGATGCGGCTAAAATAAATGAGTTGTGTGGACTGCGCACGCGAGATCCAACTGGTTAGTAAACTGGTTCACTTGGCCCGTAAATGAGCTCACCTAGCTGGCAAACTGATGCACGTAGACAATACACAGTTAATTTGCTAGGCATCTCTTGCGTCACGAACACTCGTCAAGTGGGCGTCGGGAAACCTCCGACGCTCAAGTCAGTAAGCAGTTTAAAGAAAACTCAGAGAACATGAGAACTTTTATCAAAATGAGAGCATACTTTGAATTGGACAGAAACTCCTCTATTTATAGATTTTTAAGAGTGCTTAATGAGCTTGGGTTTTCGCACACACAATCCAAAATTTTGGGCCTAGATAATGTTAAAACTAAACAAATAACTAATTGAATTAAGCTTATTAAATTGAACTTATTCTTATTAATCCAACAAATAAATAATCGAATTGGATTAAATAATTATATTGAGCATGTACCCATCAACAATGAATTTCAAGTCGTTATTTGAAATTCATCATGATTAGTATAATTTTAGTGAAAAAAAAAATAACAAATGTACCTAAGTTTTGTTGTTTAAGTTTTTTAGTAATGAAATTTATTCTCATGTTTTTTTATCTGTGAGACGGGTCAACTCTACCAATATTCACAATAAAAAATAATATATTTTAATAGATGACTCAAATAAGATATTTATCTCACAAAATACTACATGTGATATCGTCTCATACAAATTTTTATCTTATAATATACATACGATATTTTCATGTTTGTATTTATCATACATTTAACTTCTTGAAAATGTCAAATAAGTGCAAACCTAAGTGTAATATTTTACAACTTTAGTGAGAGTGTTCGTAATTTTAGAAGTTGTTAAAATTTATTTGATACATTTCGCGTAATCCGAGTAAAATAAAACTAACTTTTAAATACGAAAAATTGGTCTTCAGTCCCCAGTCATCGATTTTTTTTGTGTTTAGTCCTTGGGTACTTTTTTAGTATCAAATTTTCACATGAAGTGTACCACATTTTGTATGACATAGTACCACAATTTTGTGGGTATAAAGTGAACCCAAAAAAATGTTTTGATTAGAGATTTTTCACCAACTTCTCCTTAAATATAATCAGTTTTAGTTATTTTTTTTTTTTTGGTTGATATGACAAATCGAACAATAAAGTTTAAAGAGAGAGTCAAAATGACTATGAAATCTTGATTGCGCGTGTAAACCAGATTCAATGTCCCTTGTTCGAAATGCTTAAATTAAGATGTGACTTTGCTCTCATAATTGTTTCTTTGCACTTTCACAATCATGAGGTAATATTTACGAATATGTCTAGACGATCTCACGAATCAATCCTACCGATATTCACAATAAAAAATAATATTTTATCTTACCGATATTCACAATAAAAAATAATATTTTTAGCATAAAAAGTAATATTTTTTCATAAATGACCTCAATAAGAGATTCATCTCATAAAATATTATCCATTAGACCGTCTCACATAAGTTTTTGTCAATATTTAGCTATCAATATCAAATTTCCTATAAATCATAAATACAAACTAGTAAATAAATATATATGTGTGTGTGATGTGAGCCCACGAAATTAAATTTCTGGGAAATTTTCATTTATTTTTCTGGATGAATAAATGACGTGGCGATATCCTATTCGCTAGTTATCCTTATTGATGTGCACATAATTGGTTCCCTTTTGCTCATTCCCCCTCAATTATTCGAGATGGGCTTGAAATGGACTGTTTTAATGACATCGGGCCCATCAATTATTGGCCCTTTTCAGTTTTCACAAATTTATATTTATACAATGGATTGACTTGAATATATTTATAATAAAAAAATAATATTTTTTCGTAAATTCGATTAAGTAAAAATTTGTATAACATAATTGACCTTTGAAACGATATCATATCAGTTTTTGTGTGATTTATAATATGCTTAATGTTATTATTATATATAAAACAACATAACATTCTAAATATCCTGCTCTCTTTGTATTATCATTTTTCAAATGCCAATAATTTACCTATCTATCTACACAAACTAATTTTAAGGATACCATGCTATCCCTATTACACAGAACAAATATTATATATATATATATAGAAAAATTAATTAAACATTTAACCTGTCTTAAAAATATATAATTATCCACAAAAACCAAATCGCGCAAACATGCCACGTGTGCTCTAACATTAACTCCATAATATTGCAGAGATAATTTAGAAAAAAATCTATAGTTTTAAAATTTCTGATTGAAATCTAAAAGAATCGATAATAAACTGATTTTTTTTTTTATTTTTTATTTTTGCTAAATGGATTTGATGACTCCATTGGTGACACTATAAAAATACAAAAGCAACACTTTTCCAATTAATAGAAATAAAACAGATGACTCACATACAATGACAATCAACATGTCACGGGAAAACATAGGAATTTAACAACCTTCTATATCATCTTAATTATTTAAAAATAAAATAAAATTCGCCACACCCCGTTTGTACAGTCACATATACGGGGAGATGTGTGAGTTTGATATCATGTTATAACAAAAATATGTCACGTCATTGTAATAATAATATTTTTTAAAAAAAGAAGAAATTCTCAAATTTTTCGCCGATCCCTAAATTTTTTCGATATTAAAATTATCGAATATTCATATAATTTTCCCCCATATCCAAAACAAAATTATGGGCATGTTGGCCAGACGTCTCAAAAGTTAAAATACGAATGTAGCACATATGCAAAAGAGTCGGACGGGCACTGAGATTCATGAAATCTACGCGACCATGAGCACTTTGTTGTCTGTATATGAGATGATCACGTGGTTCTCGTGGGTTACATCTTGTGTCCCATGAGGATGTATATATTCATAGGATTTTGAGATCCCCGGGGTTTTTTGTTGCTCCAAAATTTTTTGTCATGAATTACCATTAACTGTCGGCAAATCATAATCATTTATGCCAATAGAACGATACACATATCATTATATGTATCGTTATAGGTAGTTCTGATAAAATGATTAGAACTCGGTCCTACATAAATCAAAGAATTTTTAGGTCACTCTTAGTTTTTCTATCATCTATGTGATAGTAAATGAAAAAATGTATATGTAATCATTTTCGTAGATCGATGACAATTATGAAGTGATTTATGAATTATAACTCTTATAACAATTTTAATAAACTATTTTTGTAGATCGATAACGAATATAGAGTATTACAGGAGTTCATGTTTATGTAGGGTTGAAACCCTGAAAGCGACACTTTTTTAGGACTAACGTGTTGAATATTTCGATCAAAACATGTTGGATTTTTAGTTTCAAGTCATGAAACTTCTTTCTTAATTGCGAAGGTTTGTGATGTGTTAAGAGACTGGAAATTGGGATTTGGACAAGGTAGGCAGAGTTCAATGGGAGGCGGATAGGGAAAAGGTGATGCGCGTTCCCGTTGGTATGGATATAAGGGACGATAAATTGATATGGCATTGTGCTTCTAAAGGGGAATAAATGGTTAAATTCGGATATCGTTTGACTCAAGATTGTGATGAAAGAGACAGTAATGGATACTGATGTGGCTCCATTGTTGGAATTAAAATACTTTGGGCACTGATACCCCCGTAAGAGCTCGAGTCATGGATGACCCGGAATATCAAATGGATTCCCAAATCCGAGTAAGTCTGCAGGTGGATTCTTCTGGAGCCGGGCAGGTGCAAGCCCATGCTCTACTCTCCGGACAGTCATAGGCCCGGGCTCTTGTATAAATCTCCAGGGAGGCGTTCTACCCGGCCACCTCGGTATGAGCACCGCACTCGAGTATACTAGCAGAATAGGATGTGGGCGACTGTCCCATCTCTGACACCGTGCCGATGAGTTGACATGTCAGAATATAGGGTGTGCTCAGCCGTCCTACTATAATTAGTAGGTAGCACGGAGAACGAGGTCATCATTACTCCTCATACTATAAATACTAGGTTCTCTCTTTACATTTACATTGGATTCATTCACACCAATATCACAGCCATCACTTGGCTACATTGGTTTTATTGCTTGAGTACTCTGCTGACTTAAGCATCGGAGTGGTCACGCCGGACACCCCTCCGGCGCCCATTCACGAGTTCCTCTCCTTCTCTGCAGGTCATAGTGGAAGCTGTAGCTCACAAGTTCATCTACTTTGCTCATTTTCCTGAACAACACTATAAATTATTGATTCGATCCGGTGGAGCACCCGACCCAGCTCACCCATTTCACTAGGATCGCATCATTGGCGCCGTCTGTGGGAAATTGAGCTCAAGACGTAGATATGGTTTCCATTCAAAAATAAGCCCAACTCTGCTTGGCAAACATACAAGTCCGACCAGCTCGGCACTCAGATTTTATATGTGGATTTTATATGGGCTCAAAGTTCAGCAGCTATCCCGGATTGTGGTGGAAGACCATTTGTTGTGCACTCAGCAGCATACAGCTATATTAGTCAACTAATATAGCTCAACCAGAGAAGTTTCACTCTACCGAAAATGAATTCGGATTCAGTATTTCCAGGTTAGTGATTTGGTTTTTAATAAAACTAATACAGCAGGAGAAACAAAATCTATTAAGTCCGGGAGGTACGAGGCCCCAGAACGTTCTATTAAGTCCAAGAGGCATGAGGCCCCGGCATATTCTGTTAAGCCCGGGAGGTATGAGGCCCCGGCACATTCTTGAAAGTCCAGGGTTCTTAAACCTGGCTCGGGGCTCCGTACCTCGACCATTCATGAAGGCCAAAGCTCCGCGCCTTGGTTATTTATAAGCCTAGGGTTCTCAAACCTGGCTCGGGGCTCCGTACCTCGACCATTTATGAAGGCCAGGGCTCCGCACCCTGGTTATCTATTAAGTCCAGGGATCCGTACCCTGGCTCGGGGCTCCGTACCTCGACCATTTATGAAGGCCAGGGCTCCGCACCCTGGTTATCTATTAAGTCCAGGGACCCGTACCCTGGCTCGGGGCTCCGTACCTCGACCATTTATGAAGGCCAGGGCTCCGCACCCTGGTTATCTATTAAGTCCAGGGATCCGTACCCTGGCTCGGGGCTCCGTACCTCGACCATTTATGAAGGCCAGGGCTCCGCACCCTGGTTATCTATTAAGTCCAGGGATCCGTACCATGGCTCGGGGCTCCGTACCTCGACCATTTATGAAGGCCGGGGCTCCGCACCCTGGTTATCTGTTAAGTCCAGGGATCCGTACCCTGGCTCGGGGCTCCGTACCTCGACCATTTATGAAGGCCAGGGCTCCGCACCCTGTTATCTATTAAGTCCAGGGTTCTCAAACTTGGCTCGGGGCTCCGTACCTCGACCATTTATGAAGGCCAGGGCTCCGCACCCTGGTTATCTATTAAGTCCAGGGATCCGTACCCTGGCTCGGGGCTCCGTACCTCGACCATTTATGAAGGCCAGGGCTCCGCACCCTGGTTATCTATTAAGTCCAGGGATCCGTACCCTGGCTCGGGGCTCCGTACCTCGACCATTTATGAAGGCCAGGGCTCCGCACCCTGGTTATCTATTAAGTCTAGGGATCCGTACCCTGGCTCGGGGCTCCGTACCTCGACCATTTATGAAGGCCAGGGCTCCGCACCGTGGTTATCTATTAAGTCCAGGGATCCGTACCCTGGTTCGGGGATCCATACCTCGACCATTTATGAAGGCCAGGGCTCCGCACCCTGGTTATCTATTAAGTCCAGGGATCCGTACCCTGGCTCGGGGCTCCGTACCTCGACCATTTATGAAGGCCAGGGCTCCGCACCCTGTTATCTATTAAGTCCAGGGTTCTCAAACCTGGCTCGGAGCTCCGTACCTCGACCATTTATGAAGGCCAGGGCTCCGCACCCTGGTTATCTATTAAGTCCAGGGATCCGTACCCTGGCTCGGGGCTCCGTACCTCGACCATTTATGAAGGCCAGGGCTCCGCACCCTGGTTATCTATTAAGTCCAGGGATCCGTACCCTGGCTCGGGGCTCCGTACCTCGACCATTTATGAAGGCCAGGGCTCCGCACCCTGTTATCTATTAAGTCCAGGGTTCTCAAACCTGGCTCGGGGCTCCGTACCTCGACCATTTATGAAGGCCAGGGCTCCGCACCCTGGTTATCTATTAAGTCCAGGGATCCGTACCTTGGCTCGGGGCTCCGTACCTCGACCATTTATGAAGGCCAGAGCTCCGCACCCTGGTTATCTATTAAGTCCAGGGATCCGTACCCTGGCTCGGGGCTCCGTACCTCGACCATTTATGAAGGCCAGGGCTCCGCACCCTGGTTATCTATTAAGTCCAGGGATCCGTACCCTGGCTCGGGGCTCCGTACCTCGACCATTTATGAAGGCCAGGGCTCCGCACCCTGGTTATCTATTAAGTCCAGGGACCCGTACCCTGGCTCGGGGCTCCGTACCTCGACCATTCCTAAGTCCGGGAGACACGAGGCCCCGGCACATTCTTATTAAGCACGGGAGGTATGAGGCCCCGGCACATTCTTGAAAGTCCAGGGCTCCGTACCCTGGCTCGGGGCTCCGTACCTCGACCATTCATGAAGGCCAGGACTCCGCACCCTGGTTATCTATTAAGTCCAGGGATCTGTACCCTGGCTCGGGGCTCCGTACCTCGACCATTCTTGAAGGCCAAATCTCCGCGCCTTGGTTATTTATAAGCCCAGGGTTCTCAAACCTGGCTCGGGGCTCCGTACCTCGACCATTCCCAAGTCGAGGGACCCGTACCCTGGCTCGGGGCTCCGTACCTCGACCATTCCTAAGTCCGGGAGATATGAGGTCCTGGCATCTTATGCAAAGACCGGGAGGCACAAGGCCCCGACATCTTATCTCAAGTCCATGAGACACGAGACTCCGGCATTTCATCTCATTTCTGGGAGACAGGAAGCCCCCGATGCTTTTATAGAACAAGATTGATTATATCTTTGGGAATCCAAGCATGACTGATCGGGACAGCGAGTATGACTCTAGCCCGACTATTTAAGGGATGTGTGATGATACCCTCGTAAGAGCTCGAGTCATGGATGACCCGGAATATCAAATGGATTCCCAAATCCGAGTAAGTCTGCAGGTGGATTCTTCTGGAGCCGGGCAGGTGCAAGCCCATGCTCTAGTCTCCGGGCAGACATAGGCCCGGGCTCTTGTATAAATCTCCAGGGAGGCGTTCTACCCGGCCACCTCGGTATGAGCACCGCACTCGAGTATACTAGCAGAATAGGATGTGGGCGACTGTCCCATCTCTGACACCGTGCCGATGAGTTGACATGTCAGAATATAGGGTGTGCTCAGCCGTCCTACTATAATTAGTAGGTAGCACGGAGAACGAGGTCATCATTACTCCTCATACTATAAATACTAGGTTCTCTCTTTACATTTACATTGGATTCATACACACCAATATCACAGCCATCACTTGGCTACATTGGTTTTATTGCTTGAGTACTCTGCTGACTTAAGCATCGGAGTGGTCACGCCGGACACCCCTCCGGCGCCGATTCACGAGTTCCTCTCCTTCTCTGCAGGTCATAGTGGAAGCTATAACTCACAAGTTCATCTACTTTGCTCATTTTTCTGAACAACACTATAAATTATTGATTCGATCCGGTGGAGCACCCGACCCAGCTCACCCATTTCACTAGGATCGCATCAGGCACTAAAGATTCCTAGAAAAATCAAAATACGCCTGTGAAGGATTTTGTTCATGCGCTTCATGTCCGAACCAACCCGGCCGCTCGAGAGGGGATTGGGTGTTATACTGGAATTCCCTCGATGTCGATCACAACGGGAAGATATCATTCACACATGCATTCTGGTATTGCCGTAAGGTCCAAAACATCTGGAAATCGACAGTTCTTTGGCCGCTCCTTTGCAACTTCTAAGGGGGTTCTTTTGGGGATCTTTTTGACAATATTGTGGATAACGCTCAAGGAAAAGATAAAGAATCAATCTGGTGCTGATGTTATTGCCCTGGCACCGATTTTTCGCACTCAAATCGTGGCAGAAGTTCAAAAAAGTTTGTTTTGACATTCAAAACGTTTTTTGAGCGTCGTTTAATTTAAAACATTCATAAGATGTTTAGATCTGTTTATCTTCCCATATTTAACGCCAAACACCGAATCAATCCGGAATTAGCGGAGTTGGTCTTTTTTGTAAATTCCTAAGAATGGATCTTCATCCTTCTTTAATTGTCATATAATGAAAAATAGAAATTACAAATAACAAAATTTTCCACTAATCCATTTTTTGGCAACTACAAGTTTTGTGAACTCCTTCACTAAAACATGCATTTTCACTCTTCTCACTTAATTAGCTGTCTAACTTTAATATCTTTTATAATATGTAATCAACTTATAAACTCCTTTATAACAATCTTTTTTATCTCCATCAAACTGCAGTCGCTAAATTCAACTCCTTGAACTTGATTATCTCAATGAGAACACATAATCCAATACTTGTGTGACCCTCGATGGTTCATGATACATCTAGCTGTTGGTTCACAACTTCATGCGATACAGAATAACATTTATTCTCATTCAGACTTACCCTAATTAGTAACATTCTTTTCATCAACCCCTAGATTAAGAATGTAGAAATTCAAGTCTGATTTCACTCATCGGATAATGGTAAGAGAGACTAGAAGCATCGTCTCATGATCTCCTAGGTATCATTGATAGTACATGGAGGAACCTTAAGTTATGGTTAATATACCATACGGTCCTGTCAACTCATATATCTCGATCGAATTTGTAACCATTGGTATATCGAGAGTTGCAAATGGTTTCGATAACGATGTTATATATCATTGAGTAATAACAGTGACAATATGTACAACTGATGAATAACTTTCCAAAATGCACTTGTCTTATTCTGACCACAGATTCTTTGCACTATTAACTCATCATATCACATAGAATATCTTCATCCGTAGGCAAACAGTAAATGCCTGAATGCGATACGTATAAAGGCCCTAAAACTGCTTGCTTGAAATTTTGCGGAAAATTAAAAATTTTCTTTTGAAAAGAACTTAAATGGCCTTACTCATAAAACCAACTGATGAATCAAGTTCAATGTTTAAAATAAAAGCAGCGGAATGAAATAATTGTTTGTCCACGATAACAATTTAAAAAAAAAGTCCAATGACTGATAAAAATTTGTTTGCGGAATAAAATAAACACTGCTGCACTGAGGTCCTCGGGTGCCACTACTGCCGACCCAAGCTGGCTCACTGGTCCCCGCCCTCGGCCCTGACCTCATCAGTACCTACAACAATCAAGTCTAGTGAGCCTAACGACTCAGCATGCATATATTGCAGGTAACGAGTAAAATCTGAGTAAAAATATGCATGGGATAAAATATCATGTCATGAGGCATACTGAAAATAATCTGTACTCATGCTGAAAATAAACTGATCTGAGCAATTATAATACGTGCATAACTGAACTGATAATCACAGTAAAAATATTTGCTCCTTGGAGCCTGTACTGAAATAACTGATAAAATTTTCTGTTGAGATTATGTTTTACGCCTGTGGCCACTGCACTAAGCTGAACTGATCGGTAACTGACTACCGGGGAGCCTGAAACTGAGCTGGCGGTCACTGAAGACCCGATGGTACCATCCTGAACTGATCGGTCACTGGCGACCGGGTGGTACCAACCTGAACTGAGCGGTCACTGGCGACCGTATAAATAATGCTCCCACATAGTGAATGCACCACAAGCCATATCGCATAAATCTAAAAAATAATCATTTTCTGTTTTCATGCACGTAATATAATGAAATGGCATAATTAAATATGAACAATTTCGATCTTCTTGCATTAAAATCATATACTTGCTATATTTAAAAATACCTATATGACTTGATTGAAGAGTGAAAGAAGATATAAACATGCCTTGGTTTGTTTTGACTGAAAACAAACAAAATAACGACGCGGCGCGGCGGAGACGGAGTGCTCTTCACTTTCTCACTTAATTCCTTTAAATCAAGCATGCACCATAATTATTATAATAGCGAAAAAAACATAAACGTGATGCATGAACATTTAAAAATATCATGATTTGTGCTCAGGGCGCTGCTAGGACCAAAATCTCGTCCCGGGTGCAAAATGACCATTTTGCCCCTGGAAACCCAAAAATTACCGTTTCACCCCTGGACCTCTAAAATTTACCCGAAGCTTACCAAACTCCTTAAAATATTCCAAAACATCAATAAAAGCATCGCTAGACATAAATTAGAGCCCAAAACCAAACTTAATCGATTCGTTTTAAAACTTGGACCGGGGTCCCGATTTTAACCCGAATCAAATCAAAACTTACCCGAATTTTTCCCAACTTTTTACCATACTTAATACACCCTCTACAGCCTCTAAAATCTTCAAAATTAGTCCCCTAACTCACGGCTAACCTATTGCCTTATTGCAAATCCTAGGCCACTCACATTAACCAACCAACCAACAAACCAACACATGTCCCCACCTCCCTCTACCTTCGGTTCACTCTGCTACCCCCACATGTCCAACCTTATGACTCACCAAGGGACTAAATGAACTCCCTAAACCAAGCTAATCCTATAAACTTGCTGCTGCACACACCATTTCCCGAAGGACACCAAGTTCTCGCCTCTACCTCCTTGCACGAGCTACCCTTCACAAGATCGAGCTTCACTCTCCTCCACACACCCACGGCTCCCTCTTAACATATTAATAGACCCTACTGGACCAATAAGATTCACAGCTAAACTCCCATGCACACTACATAACAACCCCATTCGCAAATGCTCAAGAGGAGCCAAACCCAAAGCACACTAACTACTCTCGGCCCTTCTCTTGCACGAACCAGCAATCACGAAACCCCCAAGACCTCCCCTTGACACCATGTACAGCCCTTAATCAACCAAACCACAGGCCCCTTGCACAAGTTCATGAAAAACGTGAGCTGGATGTAATGTAAGTGCAAGTTCATGCTTCAACCGAGGCACACACGTAAAAGAAAAGAAAACCAGTGCATGAACCGAGAAACAAAATGGATGGAACTCATGACAGCATGTATTATAGCGTGAAAGATGCAGAAATAATGTACAGCGCGTGCCTTAGATGAATTCCACGCAAGAACGGCGAAGAGATGGGCAACGGGGAAGCGCCGGAGAATTTTGTTGCAAGAAAATGCTTAACCGAAGGCTTGCTGCTATGGAGGCTCTGAAACCGAGAGGGGAGGGAGAGGGGAGGTGGTGTCGGCTAAGAAAATTATTAGGTTTAGGTTAATTGTAGTTTAGGTGATATATTATATAATTAAATAATAGGTAATGGGCCTTAAATTATTAATTAAAAGTTTTTTAAAAAAATATTTAAGCGCAATAAGCTTATAAGTAGGCCCATTAAATCCAAACGCGCTCCCAAAAATATTTCGAGTTGAAAAGATTTTGAAAATATTAGCCGAACCAATAAAAAGTCTCCCGATTCGATAAAATTGCGTACCGAAAAAAAAATAAAGTCCTGCGGGTAAAAATTCCCATTTTGAAAAATACAGTTAAAAATGCTTTAACTTAATTTATAACAACAAATCATGTAATAAAATAATTTTCCTGGAAATTCTCCGGCCTCCGATCCTCGTTCGAACGTGAAATGCACCTAGAAATCCTAATGCGTGAACTTTTAAAATTTCGTGAAGCAAATCCTATCATGCATGAATTATGCATAAAATGCATAAAATAATTAAACATGACTTTATTAATTTATCTCAATACTCCATCTCCAGTCCGACCTCACTTATATACTGAAAAGATGACGATTAAACTACTGCGTAAAATAAATAAATTTAAAGAGAAGCAATTAAATACTCATGCAATAAAAAAAATCATTTTAATTTAAATACTAGGAATTATGCATGACTTATACGTAGTTTGAATTACGGGTTCTACAATCCTCCCCCCCTTAAAAGAAATTTCGTCCTCGAAATTAGAACTCACCGAATAGCTCTGGATAGCGACTCCTCATCTCTGGCTCAGACTCTCATGTAGCTTCCTCCTCTGAATGGTTAAGCCATTTGACCTTGACTCGCTGTACCAATTTGTTCCGAAGCTTCTTTTACTGTCTGTCTAAGATCTGCACTGGTCTCTCCTCATAAGACATGTTTGGAGTCAGCTGCAACGGCTCGAAGTTCAGAACATGCGAGGGATTTGCCATATACTTCCTCAGCATAGAGACGTGGAACACATTGTGTACTCCGGCCAGATTCGGCGGAAGAGCAACACGATAAGCTAGCGTCCCAACTCTGTCGAGGATCTCAAATGGTCCAATGAATCTCGGACTGAGCTTCCCTTTCTTCCCAAATCTCATGACACCCTTCATAGGTGCCACTTTCACGAAGACATGATCGCCCACTGCAAACTCTAAGTCTCTCCTCCGCTGATCGGCATAACTCTTATGTCGGCTCTGAGCAGTCCTCATCCTATCACGGATCTTGACTACTACATCTGGTGCCTGCTGAACAATCTCTGGACCCAACTCTGCTCTCTCTCCTACTTCATCCCAATGAACAGGAGATCTGCACTTGCGGCCATACAGTGCTTCATATGGAGCCATACCTATAGACGACTGGAAACTGTTGTTATAGGTGAAATCTACCAATGGTAAGTTCGACTCCCAACTCCCTGAGAAATCAATGACGCAAGCGCGAAGAAGATCCTCCAAAATCTGAATAACTCGCTCCGACTGTCCATCTGTCTGCGGATGGAAAGCTGTGCTAAACAGCAGCTTCGTACCCAAAGTCGAATGCAAGCTCTTCCAAAATGAGGAAGTGAATCTGGGATCTCTGTCGGATACGATCGAAACTGGAATACCATGAAGTCGGACTATCTCCCGGTTATACAACTCTGCATACTGATTCATGGTGAATGTCGTCTTAATAGGCAAGAAGTTCGCTGATTTGGTAAGACGGTCTACAATCACCCATATGGCATTTGATCCTCTAAGCTGACCTCGGCAAACCGGTCACAAAATCCATGGTGACGTTCTCCCACTTCCACTCAGGAATAGGAAGAGTCTTGAGCAACCCTGCTGGTCTCTGATGCTCGGCCTTCACTAACTGACAGGTCAGACACTCGGACACAAATCGTCTGATGTCCTTCTTCATACCAGGCCACCAATACAATAGCTGTAGATCCTTGTACATCTTCGTACTCCCAGGGTGAATGGAGTACGGGGACGTATGGGCCTCTGATAAGATGTCTGCTCGGATAGAGTCACTGCTAGGATCCCATATCCTATCTCGGTATCTCACAATACCGTCGCTGACTGAATACAAGACACTGCCCTTGGCTTCATCCCTCTTCTTCCACTGTACCAACTGCTCATCGGCGACCTGCCCACTGCGAATACGGTCCAAAAGGGAAGACTGAATGGTCATGGTAGATAGACGAGGAACTCTACCTCGAGGATAAGTCTCAAGATCAAACCTCTGCATCTCGATCTGAAGAGGTTTCTGCATCGTCAAATGAGCCATCACTGCGACTTTTCTGCTCAAAGCATCCGCAACTACATTAGCTTTACCCGGGTGGTAGCTAATGTCACAATCATAGTCTTTCACAAGCTCCAACCAACGCCTCTGACGCATGTTCAGCTCCTTCTGCGTAAAGAAATACTTGAGGCTCTTATGGTCGGTAAAGATCTGACATTTCTCTCCATACAGATAGTGCCTCCAAATCTTCAAAGCAAAGACTACTGCTGCTAACTCCAGATCATGGGTAGGGTAGTTCTTCTCGTGGATCTTTAGCTGTCGAGAAGCATACGCTATCACTCTCCCATGCTGCATCAGAACTGCTCCTAAACCAAGCTTCGAAGCATCGGTATAAAGGACAAACTCACCAGATCCTGACGGTACAGCCAAAACGGGTGCTGAAATAAGAGCTTGCTTCAAAGTATCGAAGCACTTCTGACACTCCTCGCTCCACACAAATTTCACATTCTTCTTGGTCAGTGCTGTGAGTGGAACGGCAATGGATGAGAATCCCTGGATGAACTTCTTGTAATATACTGCCAGCCCAAGAAAACTGCGGATCTCGGATGCATTCTGAGGCACAACCCAATCTCTGACTGCTGCAACTTTTGCGGGGTCTACCTCAATACCACTACTGGAAACAATGTGGCCTAGGAACGCCACCTTCTCTAACCAGAATTCGCACTTGCTGAACTTCGCGAACAACTTATGCTTCTGCAAAGTCTGCAACACTGTGGTCAGATGCCTGCTGTGCTCCTCCCGACTCTTGGAGTAGACGAGGATGTCGTCTATGAAAACTATCACAAACTGGTCGAGGTACGGCTGAAATACGCAATTCATGAGATCCATGAAGATCGCTGGCGCATTCGTCAGACCGAACGGCATCACAAGGAACTCATAGTGACCATAACGAGTCCTGAAAGCTGTCTTCGAGACATCAGCATCTCTCACTCTCAACTGATGATAACCAGAACGCAGATCTATCTTTGAGAAAATCGAAGCTCCCTGCAACTGGTCAAACAGATCCTCAATCCTCGGCAGTGGGTACTTGTTCTTCACTGTAACCCTGTTCAACTCCCGGTAGTCAATGCAAAGCCTCAACGAACCATCCTTCTTCTTCACAAATAAGACTGGCGCGCCCCATGAAGAAAATCTCGGGCGAATGAACTTCTTGTCAAGAAGTTCCTGAATCTGCTTCTTAAGCTCTGCCATCTCTGTCGGTGCTAGTCGATACGGTGCTTTGGAGATCGGAGCCGTACCTGACATAAGCTCAATAGAAAACTCCACCTCTCTCTCAGGTGGCATACCCGAGACGTCTTTCGGAAAAACGTCTAGAAAATCTCTGACAACTGGGACATCTGAAGCTGACTGACTGGGTGCCTCGGGGACAGATATAAAAGTCGCTAAAAATGCCCGACACCCTCTATGCATGAGTTTCCTAG
Source organism: Primulina eburnea (assembly GCF_022965805.1). Classification (NCBI taxonomy): domain Eukaryota; kingdom Viridiplantae; phylum Streptophyta; class Magnoliopsida; order Lamiales; family Gesneriaceae; genus Primulina; species Primulina eburnea. The sequence goes on from NC_133108.1 coordinate 5,759,342, forward strand.
CCTGGACATAAGGAATAATGCGTGGTAAGGGAAAGTACCTGTCCGGCTCAAATAAGAACTGCTCCATTCCAGGCGGTCGGACAAGAACAGATCTCCGCTGGAAGTCGATCAATACTCTGTTCTTCAGTAGCCAGTCCATCCCTAGGATGATGTCAAATTCCGGCATCGGTAGCACAATCAGATCCGCATATACAAGCTTACCGTGCAGCTCAAGATCTATATCTCGGATAACATTGGTGGCTGCCATCTCCTCGCCTGACGGCAACTCTACTGAAAAGGCTATGTCTAGCCCAATGGTCTTGATCTTCAGAAAGTTTGCAAAGACCTCCGATATAAACGAGTGAGTGGCCCCTGAATCTATCAAGGCCTTGGTAGCTTTGCCGGCTATGAAAATTCTCCCTGAAAGTTCGGAATACTAAGCAGAACCCAAAGTTCACGAGAGCTAAGCTTATAGACATGCAAAGGTAAAAGTTCTTCTAACTAAGTCCCGAAAATAATACTAAGTAGAGCATGCAACCCTATTGAAATTCTAAGTTCAAATCTAAATCTCGATTCCCAAAATCATTCTGAGTAGAGCATGCAATCCTATAACAGTTCTAAGTTCAAAAATTTTAATCCAGGTTCTCAAAATAATGAAATTCGAATAATAATTTAAGGCTTAAAGGTACCTGTCATCAACATCGTCTCCGGATTCGTTTCCGTGGCATGTAGAGCAAAAACTCTGCCCTGAGTAGGCAGATTCCTCTGAGGACATTGCAGCAACATGTGGTCTGAACTGCCACACTTAAAACACTTTCCTGAGCCAGCCATGCATGCTCCAGGATGGCGACGTGAGCACCTGGGACAGACTGGGTGCTCCTGAGTCCTCGAGGCTGGGCGTCCCCGCTGCTGCTGCTGCTGGCCTCGGTTCCTGGGTGGTCCATGAAAAGGCCTCTTATTCTGCTGCTGATGCTGATGAGGAAGAGGGCGGTGTGGTGCCTGGATTGGGCGCTTGCCCTGACGGTCTCTCTCGATGTCCTGCTGATCCCGCTCTGCGGCTAAGGCTTTGGAGACTACGATCTCATAAGTGGCAGGGTCAGATACCCTAACATCCCGGCGCAAGATCGGCCGTAAACCCACAAGGAAGTGCATCAGCTTGGCTCTGGCATCATTTGCTATCAGGGGCACAAAGTGACAGCCCCTCTCGAACTTACGGATGAACTCCGTAACCGTCATCTCACCCTGCCTCAAGCTCATAAACTCCGTGGTCAATCGGGTGCGCACTTCCTCAGTAAAATACTTGGAGTAGAAAACCTCCGTGAAACGTGCCCAAGTCAGCGTAGCCAAGTTCAAGGCCACCGAAGCTCCTTCCCACCATAAGCGGGCATCTCCACTGAATAAATATGTGGCGCATCGAACTCTGTCTGCGTCTCCCAGCTCCATAAAATCAAAGATGACCTCGAGAGATTTGATCCATCCCTCGGCAACCATGGGGTCAGATGTCCCAGAGAATTTCTTCGGGGCGCATCTTCATGAATCGCTCGTAAACAGCCTCGGGCCCTGTCGGCCTAGTCACCAGAGCATTGTTCCCCGCAAACTGTGCGAAGAACTGTGTCATCCCAGCTAGCATCTGGGCATTCATGTCCGGTGGGGGCGGTGGAGGAGGTGGAGGAGGAGGAGGAGGAGGTGCCTGCCTCTCCTGTCTCTGATCAAACTAGTTCACATGCCGGTACCCACGGCCCCCTCGCGGGCGTCCTACCTGAAGTCTAGGAGGCATACTGTTCCAAAAATAACACGTACGTAACCAACATGCATAATTCCTTAATTTATTTTAACTGAACACTGAAATACTGAAAATCTGGAAGCATGCTGACAAAATAATTCATGCTTTAAATAAAATGCTGAACAAAATGCTGAACTGTAAAACTTACAGACCGAAGACGTGGCTTCGTGAGCTTCTCGCAGTCGGTAGTAGTGAAACCCTATACAGAACAACCGCTCTGATACCAACTATAAAGGCCCTAAAACTGCTTGCTTGAAAATTTGCGGAAAATTAAAAATTTTCTTTTGAAAAGAACTTAAATGGCCTTACTCATAAAACCAACTGATGAATCAAGTTCAATGTTTAAAATAAAAGCAGCGGAATGAAATAATTGTTTGTCCACCATAACAATTTAAAAAAAATGTCCAATGACTGATAAAAATTTGTTTGCGGAATAAAATAAACACTGCTGCACTGAGGTCCTCGGGTGCCACTACTGCCGACCCAAGCTGGCTCACTAGTCCCCGCCCTCGGCCCTGACCTCATCAGTACCTACAACAATCAAGTCTAGTGAGCCTAAAGACTCAGCATGCATATATCGCAGGTAACGAGTAAAATCTGAGTAAAAATATGCATGAGATAAAATATCATGTCATGAGGCATACTGAAAATAATCTGTACTCATGCTGAAAATAAACTGATCTGAGCAATTATAATACGTGCATAACTGAACTGATAATCACAGTAAAAATATTTGCTCCTTGGAGCCTGTACTGAAATAACTGATAAAATTTTCTATTGAGATTATGTTTTACGCCTGTGGCCACTGCACTAAGCTGAACTGATCGGTAACTGACTACCGGGGAGCCTGAAACTGAGCTGGGGGTCACTGAAGACCCGATGGTAGCATCCTGAACTGATCGGTCACTGGCGACCGGGTGGTACCAACCTGAACTGAGCGGTCACTGGCGACCGTATAAATAATGCTCCCACATAGTGAATGCACCACAAGCCATATCGCATAAATCTAAAAAATAATCATTTTCTGTTTTCATGCACGTAATATAATGAAATGGCATAATTAAATATGAACAATTTCGATCTTCTTGCATTAAAATCATGTACTTGCTATATTTAAAAATACCTATATGACTTGATTGAAGAGTGAAAGAAGATATAAACATGCCTTGGTTTGTTTTGACTGAAAACAAACAAAATAACGACGCGGCGCGGCGGAGACGGAGTGCTCTTCACTTTCTCACTTAATTCCTTTAAATCAAGCATGCACCATAATTATTATAATAGCGAAAAAAACATAAACGTGATGCATGAACATTTAAAAATATCATGATTTGTGCTCAGGGCGTTGCTAGGACCAAAATCTCGTCCCGGGTGCAAAATGACCATTTTGCCCCTGGAAACCCAAAAATTACCGTTTCACCCCTGGACCTCTAAAATTTACCCGAAGCTTACCAAACTCCTTAAAATATTCCAAAACATCAATAAAAGCATCGCTAGACATAAATTAGAGACCAAAACCAAACTTAATCGATTCGTTTTAAAACTTGGACCGGGGTCCCGATTTTAACCCGAATCAAATCAAAACTTACCCGAATTTTTCCCAACTTTTTACCATACTTAATACACCCTCTACAGCCTCTAAAATCTTCAAAATTAGTCCCCTAACTCACGGCTAACCTATTGCCTTATTGCAAATCCTAGGCCACTCACATTAACCAACCAACCAACAAACCAACACATGTCCCCACCTCCCTCTACCTTCGGTTCACTCTGCTACCCCCACATGTCCAACCTTATGACTCACCAAGGGACTAAATGAACTCCCTAAACCAAGCTAATCCTATAAACTTGCTGCTGCACACACCATTTCCCGAAGGACACCAAGTTCTCGCCTCTACCTCCTTGCACGAGCTACCCTTCACAAGATCGAGCTTCACTCTCCTCCACACACCCACGGCTCCCTCTTAACATATTAATAGACCCTACTGGACCAATAAGATTCACAGCTAAACTCCCATGCACACTACATAACAACCCCATTCGCAAATGCTCAAGAGGAGCCAAACCCAAAGCACACTAACTACTCTCGGCCCTTCTCTTGCACGAACCAGCAATCACGAAACCCCCAAGACCTCCCCTTGACACCATGTACAGCCCTTAATCAACCAAACCACAGGCCCCTTGCACAAGTTCATGAAAAACGTGAGCTGGATGTAATGTAAGTGCAAGTTCATGCTTCAACCGAGGCACACACGTAAAAGAAAAGAAAACCAGTGCATGAACCGAGAAACAAAATGGATGGAACTCATGACAGCATGTATTATAGCGTGAAAGATGCAGAAATAATGTACAGCGCGTGCCTTAGATGAATTCCACGCAAGAACGGCGAAGAGATGGGCAACGGGGAAGCGCCGGAGAATTTTGTTGCAAGAAAATGCTTAACCGAAGGCTTGCTGCTATGGAGGCTCTGAAACCGAGAGGGGAGGGAGAGGGGAGGTGGTGTCGGCTAAGAAAATTATTAGGTTTAGGTTAATTGTAGTTTAGGTGATATATTATATAATTAAATAATAGGTAATGGGCCTTAAATTATTAATTAAAAGTTTTTTTAAAAAATATTTAAGCGCAATAAGCTTATAAGTAGGCCCATTAAATCCAAACGCGCTCCCAAAAATATTTCGAGTTGAAAAGATTTTGAAAATATTAGCCGAACCAATAAAAAGTCCCCTGATTCGATAAAATTGCGTACCGAAAAAAAAAATAAAGTCCTGCGGGTAAAAATTCCCATTTTGAAAAATACAGTTAAAAATGCTTTAACTTAATTTATAACAACAAATCATGTAATAAAATAATTTCCCTGGAAATTCTCCGGTCTCCGATCCTCGTTCGAACGTGAAATGCACCTAGAAATCCTAATGCGTGAACTTTTAAAATTTCGTGAAGCAAATCCTATCATGCATGAATTATGCATAAAATGCATAAAATAATTAAACATGACTTTATTAATTTATCTCAATACTCCATCTCCAGTCCGGCCTCACTTATATACTGAAAAGATGACGATTAAACTACTGCGTAAAATAAATAAATTTAAAGAGAAGCAATTAAATACTCATGCAATAAAAAAAAAAACATTTTAATTTAAATACTAGGAATTATGCATGACTTATACGTAGTCTGAATTACGGGTTCTACAATACGTTGGCTCCTATATATTTCAAAATTATACCCAATCTCGCCATCTGAGGACTTTCAATGGAGTCGCTAAATGGATCAAAGTGTATGATAGTACATAGAGCCTCTATATTGTCGCAGGTCAAATGACTAATGATGTACAACAATAACCACATATTATTTCCACTAGATAAGTGATAATCACTTTGACAGTCCGAAAGAGGATTATTCAGTATATCATCAAATGATCATTAATCTGTATGAATGGACATCTTCATGTCCTAACCAATGAAACATGTGATTACATAACAGATATTATTCTTAAGTTCAATCAAACTTTCTCCTATTTAAGGCTGTTGATTCGACTAATAATCGATTTAGAATATACGGTACACTTCCTAATAAATTTCATGATATTACGTTGCGAGACATAGCTCATGGTACTTATTGTATATTCAAAAGTTTTATATGTGCAGCTTGCATGTCTATACTAAAAAAGTAATTGTCACAATCGGATAAAACCATAAATTATTATTAAAATAAATATGATTTTTACATAAAAATCAATAAAGTTCAAATCACAAGTTGATTTGCTGGACATCGACTCTAATAGATAGGGCCTCTTATGTTTTGCTTACCAATCCACTAAACTACATGGCAACCTTCTCCATAGAGAACAATTAAAATAAATGTAGACGATGTAGTTCATACTTCCTACACTTTCTTTGGTGTGGGTATCATGGGTCGAGATAGCAACGATCATGCTCTTTTCGCTGAAGGACGATGTCTCCCTGGAAAGTTTTCACCTCACCTAGCAAATCTTGTGGTTGTCCAAGGAGTTGCGACAGCAATACACCACGGATGGGACAAATGTATTGTTGAATCAGACGCTATCAACGCCCTTCACTCCATTCGAACAATTTCCACCTTCTCCATGGATGATCTTATAATTGTTAATGGCGTCTATACTCCAATGCACATGATGCTACGTTGAATCATTGTAATAAATCCGTAAACTAAGTGGCTCATGAACTAGCTACTTGTAGCTTGCATACCGAAAGAAACATGATGTTTTTTTTAATAGGAATCCTATATTCATATGCAGTTGAACATAATGGTTTGATGAATTAAATTTGGAATGTCTTATGGAGATCTGCTTAGGGATGTCAATGGAGCGGGGTGAGGGCGGGCATAGTCGCCTGATTCTCGCGGTCCTCGAACCCAAAAAAGTCAGGATCAACTTCTCATCATCGCCCTCATCTTCATTTTAAAAATATTAACGAGACAAGACGAAGACGGGTTCAGAGATTTTCTCAAACCAAAACTTATTATCATCTATTATTATTAATGATAATATTAATATTAATATCGATAATAATAATAATATTATTAATATTTAATAAAAATTATATTAATATAATATTAGTAATACTAATTATATTATTATTGATATTACTCTCGGGGTATATTCGAAGATGATGATAGTAATCTCATACATGTCCTGAACTACTTCGGAGATTATAAAAAATCCTCGAACCCAAACTTAACTCGAAAAAATCTGAATCCCCATCTCCATTTCGAGTTTTCCCCACGAGGCCCCAAGTCCGTGAGGAAAGTTGTCCTCCCTGCGTCTTACCAGAAGATTACAGAATTGGGCTAAAAGGCAGGAGCCCACTAGTAAAAAAAAGGAATATTGGTTCTGCCCACTTAAATATTGGCCCAAATCTCTTTGATATTCCGCCAAAGCCCAGCTCCAATGACCCATACTTTTCTATTGGCTTGTGTGGAATTGGCCCTGTGGGTGAGGGCGAGTTTGGCTCGGCTTCGCATTATCAAGCAGCATTTATGTACATTGGGTCTTCCACCGAAGATATATAGTCCAACTTTCAGAAGAAAAATGAAGCTGAATTTAGACTTTGAAAATAAAATTAGAACATGGATTAGGAATGGTTAGACGCTTAAATTCATTAATTAATATTTGTGGTCGTCACAAGTCAAATAGGTTGAGTGACATTATACTCTCACAAATAAAAGCGACTCGAGTTCAAGTATTCTCCACTAAAAATCTTAAAAACCGAAAAAATACTACCGGTCCTACACACGTTGTGTGTAATATAATACATAAATATATTGTATTATATGCATTTTGTCATTTTTATATAAATATATATCCAAGTGACCAAATCTGATATAGTTTTCCTTAAAGTAAATAATATTATGACATACTCTTCTTTCATAGTAAGTATTTAAAGTTATGTACGTATCTGGTGAAATTAATAAATTATATACAATAAAAAATTCATTTAATATTATAAAAAATTATTAAATTGTATTGAAAGTTAAATAATCTATGTAAATATTGATAATAAAAAATATAATATAATTAAGAAGTTATAATGATATAATAAAAAATAAATTTAAAGGATTTGGAGGGAATAGCTAAATTAGAAAAGTGTTTTTCAAGAAATTAAAAAGTTAATCAAAATCTTATATTTTTTTTTTAAAAAATGAAATTTTAAAGGATATTTTGTAGCGAGAAAACATAATTTTTCTGTAATTTAGGCTTTTTGGTATGAAAATCAAAAGATTGGATTTTATGACGTAGTTTTAATTTTACAGGTTTTTAAAGAATATGAAACCTTTTTTTCCAGTGAATTTTTTTTCTGTAATTTGACCAAAATTTTAAATAGAATTATAAATATTGGTTTTGAAGTGTTTGTAAGTTAAATAATCAAATCTTATTGAAAAGTGCATGGTTAAATACTGTTGGCCTTTTTTTGTGGACACAAGCATATGCATCTACTTCCACTTTTACCCAACTTAATTCAACAATGTAAAACCTCACAGTCACATGTGCTCGAAAATAGCATGTTTTTTTCTCAAAAAAGGGAAAAAATAATGTGTTTCTTTAATCGAAATTAATATGAGGTGGTTTGCGGTTTATTTCACCCTACCTTGTGAGGCACTGCCCTCATGAGGTGATCAAAGGCCCAGATTTAAACACACATACACCCCATGAAGTGATCAAAGGCCCAGATTTAATCACCATGTAAAATCAATGGCTGAGATTCTGTGAGGACACTGCCCCCACAGGTAGCATCTACTCTACCGTGGTTTGCTCTCTCCAAAAAAAAAAAAAAACCCTTTCATATCCACCCTGTAAGAACTACAAGATTACCCTAAAAGCGTCTACAATATTCATATGTCACAGACAAACCATAAAACTTTATTCACTAAGCGGAATGCAATTAGCTGTCTGTTCCCAAGTCGATGATATTTAGAATTAAAACCGAAGCTAAAACTTTTACATAAGATTTTTGCTTATCACATAAAGGAATAGCCTCTTGGACCACTCCTCTTGATCATCTAAATACTCACTACAATAATAAATGGCTATTGTGACACTTTTTTGTAGATACTTTTAATTAAATGTTGTTGCAAAAACTTAATAATTACACTTGCAAAAAATTAATAATGTGTAAAATAAAAAAAAAAACATATTAGATTAGTTATCCTGACATTTTTAATTGATGTCATTTTATATAGGATGGAAAAAATTAAGTTTCCCATATCGTAAAAAATCATTAAAAAACTAAAAATTGTCACTATAAATAAATGTGTGAATATTTAGATTGAATAAATATTGGAGGAGGGAAAATAATTGTTTCCCTCCATATAAAAAATGACATCAATTAAAAATGTCAGGATAACTAATTTAATATGTTTTTTTATTCCCACATTTATTTTATCTATTTTTCCCTCCTCCAATATTTATCCAATCCAAATATTTTCACATTTGTTATTGTCACTATAAATAACATACATGGTACTTTTAGTTGTCATTATAAATGATTTTAACCGATATATAAATTTGTCATTATTTCTATAATCACAAGTAGGGATGTCAATGGGGCGGGTATGGGGCGGGTATGGCTAAACCCAAGACCCACCCCATGAAGAAAACTTAGACCCATTACCCACCCCACCCCGGTTAAATATTCTTCGGACCCACCCCACCCCGAATACGAAACGGGTCCGGGTAGACCCGTGAGACCCGTGAGACCCGAATTTTTTTAAAATGAAAACAATAATATTTTTCTCACATGACTGAATTATGAAACAAAAAAATTTCTAAATAGAATACAATAGAAAACTAATTCATATCTTCAACCACACTTAATAATAAAAAACAAATTATTTTTATGACATAAAAAATTACATAAAAAAGAGATATTAGCATATAGTTAATAGTTATGGTGGTGTAGGATTTTATTTATAATTGATCTATCTATTTGGATAATAAACTAAAGTCCAACCCAATTAAAAATTCAATTAACCTAAAGAATCAAATATGTCTATGGTTGACCTTGAAATGGATTGATAAAAAATGAAAATTAATAAAACTAAAACCCTATAATATTTATATCTACATATACGGGGTGGGTATGGGGCGGGTATTATAGGACCCATGACCCGCCCCATACCCAGATGGGTCTGAAAAATTAGACCCGAGACCCTCCCCATAACCCATTTAATATGCCAAAACCCATCCAGATGGGGTGGGTCCCTAATTACAAGGCATGTATAAATGTATTTAAAACATGAGTTTTTCTGACATTTAAAATTGTCATTATATGAATAATTAGTGACACGTATGAAGTTGTCATTAACATCTTATAATTACATTAAAAAATATCAAGAAGTTTAAGACGACATTAGAATTGAGGACATTTGTTGAAGGTGTCACTAAAACTTAAATGTCACTAAATATTGAATATGATGATATTTATAAATGTCACCATAAGCATTTATTTTTATAGTGACTTCATCGATTGCATTTTATGGCAACATACGTTCGTAAAAAAATAGATCATCTTTCAAGAATATTCGGACAGATTGAATAAGAATTAAGTTCATTTTCATGATTATACCACTTATTACCACTCCATCCATGCTTCACTTATACGCCACAATAATGTAGCTTTCTGATTCCATCTCCCACTCTTCTTTTTCGCCTTTTGGAATGGAAGTATTTGATTCGTAAATTTTATTGATTGATCTTTTAGTGACATAGAGTTGATATAACATTGAGATAAAATATTAAACTTAAAGTTGATAGGACACTAACCTAACGTAGAATTGAAATTGTCATTTTTCTGAATTATTTGACAAAAATTTGTGTGAGACGGTTTCACGGATCGTATTTTGTGATATGGATCTCTTATTTTAGATCATCCATGAAAAATATTATTTTTTAAGCTAAGAATATTACTTTATATTGTGAATATCGGTAGGGTTGACCCGTCTCAAAGATAAATATTTATGAGACCGTCTCACAAAAGACCTCCTCAAACTATTTCTGATATACGGTTAATTTAGTTAAATTTAAATATTTAACAATAGATAAATGAGTGTGTCTCACGTGAAACCGTCTCACGAATCTTAATCTGTGAGACGAGTCAACCCTACGAATATTCATAATAAAAAATAATACTCTTAACATAAAAAGTAATATTTTTTCATGGATTACCAAATAAGAGACCCGTCTCACAAATACGACTCGTGAACTGTCTCACACAAATTTTTGCCTAGATCAATTACCATTCGTTTGAGTTTACTTTTCTGTGCATGTCCAATTTCATCGTGTGAGAGAGATATATATACACCAATTATTCTGAAGATAATCGTTTCAAGTTTGAAGATAACTTCATGTGTTTTATTCTAATTTTATTTCCATTAATGATATATTATATACTATTTGATTTGCCAAAAAAAAAAAGACTCAAAACTTTCCATTCTTTTCCAAATTTAAATTTCTCCTGTCAATAATATATTATTATTTATTTTGTTAAAACTAAAAAGAAAACAACTGAAGTTTGGTTGTTATTGAAGTTATGGAATAACGAAAAAAGAAGAGATCAAAGCGATGAGTTTCTGGATAAAGCTTTTGTCATGGGACAGTAGATGGGGAAACCGATGTTCTCTACGCCGCCACTCTTCCAATCCAAGCTCTTCTGTTTCTCTTTCCTCTACCTCTTCTCCGCCATATTCTTGGCCGCCTACTCCACCTTCTCCGCCACCAAATGCCTTTCCCGGTCATCCTTTTTCGACCCAATCCAGGCCTCTCTCTTCTCCTACCCTCCCTCCTACGGTGAACACAAGTACGCCATTCCTACCACGCGTTCCTCCTGTGATTCTCCGGTCTACTTTTCCGGTACAGATCGAATATTGATTGGAGATCGAATCTTGATTCTAAATTCTGTGTTTTTCTTGATGGTTATTTTTTGTTTTTGTTTAGATTATTGGGTGGCTTTGAAGGAAATTCAAGAAAAATGCGCGAATTCGTCGGGTTTGTTAGGGACGCAGGTTCTCAAGTATACGCAGGGCGATGCGGAAAGTTTTGGTGGGAATTTGAGCATTGAAAAAAGATTATCGTACTTTGATTATAATCCTGAAGTGGGATTCGAAATCCCGTGTGGATTCTTTACACGATTTCCGATTACTAGTTCTGGTTAGTTTCATGCATTGGGATTGTCGAGACCTGTTTTTTATATTATGTAAGTTTCACGACCTGTAACACTAATGGGCTCCCTCAGCTGAATTGTTCGTTTGGCTTATTATCAACATGTCATTAATGCTGAATCATTATTCATTCATTCATTCGACTGAATTGGCTGCCTTTTCATTTATTGTTGAAGTCCTCTTCATTCAATGCATGTGAAACCATCTACAATTTCTTCCAATCAGTATTTAAATTGTTGGGTTGTTAATATCTATTGGTTTCATATGAGTTATAAAGTGAACGTGGTACCGAGTTTGCGAAGAGAATATACTTGGGTTGTAATTTTTTTGGTTGGATTTTCAGATCGAATTTCCATGGAGAAATGCGCCGGAGTAGTAGTAGTCTCTGCTATATTCAATGACCACGACAAAATCCGGCAGCCGAAGGGCCTAGGATCAAAAACCTTGGACCACGTTTGCTTTTTCATGTTCGTAGATGAGACCACACTCAAAAGACTAGACTTCCACAACTTGATTGCAAGAAAGTCAAAGGCACAAAAAATTGGTGCATGGAGAATCATCAAGGTCTCGAACGAGGACTTATATCAAAATGCAGCCATGAATGGGATGATTCCGAAATATCTGATTCATCGCCTTTTCCCAAACTCAAAATATAGCATTTGGGTGGACGCGAAGCTGCAGCTTGTGGTCGATCCTCTACTATTGATCCACTCCCTCGTGCTCAAGGAGAACGTCGACATGGCGATATCGAAGCACCCCTACTTTACACATACGATGGAAGAGGCTATGGCAACTGCCAGATGGAAGAAATGGTGGGGTGTGAATGCCTTAAAGGTTCAAATGGAGACATATTGCGAAAACGGCTTGCAGCCGTGGTCCTCAAAGAAGCCGTATCCCACAGGTAAGGTGGATTGTTCTCTTTCATGTGTGGGAAATCTACTGCTCTATTGCTTGCATCATTTCATATATATATAAACTTGCAGATGTGCCAGATAGCGCTCTGATCTTGAGGAGACACGGTTTAGCAACCAATCTTTTCTCTTGCATGGTGTTCAATGAATTGGAAGCTTTCAACCCAAGAGATCAGCTCCCCTTCGCATATGTGCGGGACAGAATGAAACCCAAGTTAAACTTAAACATGTTCGAAGTTGAAGTGTTCGAACAAATTGCGGTGGAATATAGACACAACCTTAAGCAAGGTGGGGCCATTGTTGGAGCCAAAGTCAACTGGGCAGGCTCTGATTTGTTATCATTTGTTAATGAGAGCTGCAGTAAATGCCAGGGATATCTTACAGAGATGTGGGCTGAAAACCATGACTGATTATTATTTTGTTAAAAGGGTTTTTACAGGATCGGAGAGAAATTTTCCTGGATTTTTTTTTCGTCTCGAACTCGAGATCTTTTAATCTCATTTTATTAACATAATAATGTTATACCGAAAATGAAATAGAACTCGAATTCGAGATAGTTTGGAGACCTTCCAATCAGGGACGGATCCAGGAATAAGAGTTGGGGTGGGCTTGAACTCAATATGATAAATTATATATTATTAAAAAAAAAGTACATTATATCGTTCAACGAAGTTGTGCCTTACGGGATTTTAAAACATAAAATTCATCAATAATAGAATTTACATCAATATGTTTAGCTAAATCTCGTTCAACATAGAGTGTCAAACAATCGGCAAGAAAGTCATCCTCCATTTTATTGCGAAGTGCCGTCTTCACATGCTTCATTACTGAAAAAACCCGTTCAATAGTGGCAGTAGACACAGATAATGTCAAAACAAGATGAATCAATCTAGTCAACATAACATAAACAATTGACCGTCCACTCTCGGTCAATTGCTGACACAACTCAACAAGTGTAGAAACCTTTAAATTCTGCATCACATCGAGTTTATAAATGTATCAATGCATACTTCAAAACAACAATTTCTTGATCTGTGAAATCTCCAGGATAAAACTTCTTCGCAAGCTTGCAAATATCATCACTGTTAAATGAGTCAAATGAATTTTTAGGATCTAAAACTATACTAAGAGAAAGAAGTTTCACCGATGACTCATTGAACCGAGTATTTAACTCCATCAAAATGAAATTTATTGCTGCATTAAAAACATCAAAGTGGTAATGATGTTCTATTGAATAAACCGTCGCTAATTAAAACCGCCGATCCACCTTTTTTTTATTTTTTAATACTTTAGCGACGGTTTTAGAAATAACCGTCGCTAATATTTGCGACGGTGTTTGATAAAACTGTCGCCTATCCACATCGGCGACGGGTTTACTAAAACCGTCGCAAAAGTAGCGACGGTTGTCAAAAAACCGTCGCTAAAACCGTCGCTAAATAAAAAAAAATGGGCTGGGCTACAGCCCAGTATAGCCCTAGCGTAGATCCGTCTCTGCTTCCAATTCCACCACCCACCAATAAATAAGGATTCGAGATACATTAGCAAATTGATGATTCCATAGGCAATTGCTGTACTTAAGAAAATTCCAAAGTTTCAAAATTGGACATTCAATTTTTGGCCGTACAAATCTAATATATATATATATATATATATATATATATATATATATATATATATATATATAGAATATGCGACATAGGAGGGCGTGGGGTCTTCGTGGTTCGTTCGATCCTGGGTGTGGGGGCAGTGCTCACACCCATATGAATGATTGAGATTCCACTTCATAAGAAAAAAAAATTTTAAAAAAAAATTGGACCAGAAAAAATTCCGATCTTTAGATGTACCCCTGCAGTGCAGGCAGTGGAATAATCCGGTGTTTGGCCTGTTGGACCACCCCCACATGCACCCACCCGTTCCGTCTCTCCTCCTTTCTTTTCTTATATATATAAAGAATATGCGACATAGGATGGCGTGGGGTGTTTGGCCTGTTGGACCACCCCCACATGCGCCCACCCTTTCCGTCTCTCCTCCTTTCTTTTCTTTTTTTTTTCTTTTTTATTTTGCACAAAGAAAAAATTATAAGATATATGGAAGCCTTTCAATTGTAAACCCGACTGGACAAATTATGAGTGAATGAAAATCTAAAAACAAATCTATTTTAATAAGAAAAATCAATTTTTCATCGATAAATACTCATCATTTTTCAGAAATTATATTTGGTTGTACATCATAAATTACTCTAAAAATCTTCTCAATACTATTCTCATCATCTCAATTTAATTTTTAATATTTATTTCTATAATTCTATTTTTTTTTCGAAAAAGATGAAAATAATGTATGACTTTTTTAGAAATTTCGTAAATTATTCAAAAGGACGAAAAAAAATATTTATTTTCAAAATTCACAAAATCTACCAACTATTCATATCCACGAATTTATATATCTAATCCACGTATGTTTTTCACATATAGTTCATATCTATAAAATTATCCACATAGTTCATATTCACCAACAATCGTGCTTGAACTTGTCCCACCTCAAGACTTATGGACATGTCATGCATTCTTTGGTGTCGACGATTCACGTAGTGACACTAACGAGTTGTATGAATCTCCCTATTCATCTTTCAAGGAAATGCCCCGAATTTTAATTCCACGATTATTGAAACCTAATATACGAAGGGCATTAACTAATAGAATGAATATATCTGAAATGAGCTACTTTTCTGAAGACTTTTCCTTTCCCGGAAGATCCAAGAACAAGTTGTTTAAAGAAATACAATAGGATGCAATAAAAACTGTCAAACGGGCATTTGAACTTTCAAGCTCGATGAACGATTGTAAGAGGTTTAGCTCGTTATTGGTAAAAAGAAAAATTAGCATGCATTATTTTGCACATCATGATTGTTGAAGATGTGGGATGTCACATGACAAATTGGCACAATGATGAGGGTGACAAATCTACACAAGCCATTCAGAACTTAAATCTAGAATTTCATGATTCTATCCGAACAAATTCGAACTATGTGACAATCAAGTGCATCAGAAAATTCATGTCGATTTAGTTCAGTATATATTTGAGCAAATACAATAATAATTATTAAACTAATATTTTATATATTTCAGAACGTTTAATTTAAATTTTGTTTTTTTAAAAAATTGTATGCAAGTGTTATTTTTTTTCTTTATGTAATTCTTCATTTCAAATTTTATAATAATATTTATATTTTAAATAAACTATACCCGTAAAATAAAATGAAATAATTTAAAATAATAAATATATTCAAAATAATATTATTATTTATTTTAAGTAATAATCATTTAAATTGTCTAAATAAAATTGAAAATATATTTATTTATTGTAAGAAAGATATGAATAAAGATGAATGAGAGAACAATGAAATCTATAAATAATGAATGATAATGTTAAAATGAATGTGAAAGAGTGAAAATGTCAGTATAATGGATATGTAAAATATGGACCATAGACTTTTTGATAAGGTGGCGGGCGGGTATTATAACAACCACCTATGTGGATAGTATTAGGGCATCTGCATCCGTCAGAATTAATCCATGTTAATAACTCTCCATCTCATCAAAAATGATGGGGTCCACGAGCCACATATTTATTACATTAACACTTCCCCATTATTAACACACACCCACATTCATTTAATTTCAACTTTCATTATTTATGAGTCCCACTGTCCACTTACTCATTTTTTTATTTTTAATTATTTCAATTTCTTTCTAATATTTCTAAAATTTTACAACAAATATTACTAAAAATAATTAGTATTATTATTTTAAAAATAACTTAATTCCAATATTCATTAAAATATTATTAAGAAATGAAAAAAAAGTTGGAATTTTTTATTTAAACTATTATTTAAAAAATGAAAAAACAACTGTTTAATAGTTTTATTTATTATTTTACGAGTTTCATTTATGTAAATTTAAAAATTTATTATAAATTTGACTGAAAGCGTACACATAGGAAACAACAGTTGAACATAATGAAAAACAACATATAAATCTAACATTTTGAAATTTGTAATAAACTGACTTCACTAATTGTTGTTGTACTCTGTCCAAATATGCTCAACTAAGTCGGCACGAAGTTGGTGATGTAATTGAGAGTCACGTAGTTCGGAATTTCTACGGAGATAATCATGAAATCCTCGGTTTGAGCCTTGGACAGGTTGTGCGGGTTCGTTACCTTCGTCGTTAGACCAATTTGTCACGTTACACCCCTCATCCTCAACAATCATGTTGTGCAAAATAATGCATGTTAACATAATATATTTTAATTTTTTTCTGTACCAATAATGAGCTGGACCTCTAACAATCGCCCATCTAGATTGGAGCACTCCAAATGCCCGTTCAACATCTTTTCCTGCAGACTCTTGTCTTTCCTTAAACAATCTCCTTTTAGGATCCTCCGGACAAGGAAAAGCCTTAACGAAAGTAGCCCATTCCGGATATATTCCATCCGTTAGATAGTAACCCTTCGTATAATGAGTGCCATTAACTGTGAAATTGATCTCCGGGGCATTTCCTTGCAAGATATTGTTGAATATGGGAGATTCGTACAACACGTTAATATCATTACGTGAACCCGCGACCCCGAAGAATGCGTGCCATATCCACAGATCTTGAGATGCGACTGCTTCAAGTACGATTGTCGGCGACCCATGGCCTCTGGTAAACTGCCCTTTCCATGCAACTGGACAATTTTTCCACTGCCAGTGCATACAATCAAGGCTACCCAACATGCCAGGGAATTTGTGTTTCTCTTTGTGCATTTGAAGAAGAAGTTGAATATCATCAGCATTCGGCCTTCTCAGGTATCGATCACCAAATTTTTCAACCACATTTTGGCAGAATTTGAAAAGACACTTGATGGCAGTTGATTCCCCCATACGTAGGTACTCATCAAGATGGTCGGCAGGGACTCCATAAGCCAATTGACGTATAGCAGCTGTGCATTTTTGTAGTGGTGACTATCCTTTCCTTCTAGCAGCATCGTTCCTCATTTGCAAATACATTGAATTGGCCTCAAGTGCATTCACAATGTGAAGGAATAATTCTCTTCGCATACGAAATCTTCTTCGAAATATATGATCTTGATACACTGGGCTGTCGGAAAAATAATCATTGACGAGCCGCAAGTGACCGGCTTCACAATTTCTTTGGATGAACCTTCTTCTTCGTCGAATATCGTTACTACTTTCAGAAGATTCATGTATTTTTCTGCTTAGTTCAAGCATGCATAACATCATTTCTTCTCCCGGATCATAAATTTTGTCATTAACTTCAACTTGTACTTCGTCTTCGCTTGTTGGGCTAGAGCTCGAGCTGCTCGAAGAATGAGACATTGTATACAAATAAGGATTAAAGAAATAAATATTGAACCTACAAATAGAAGTTTGAGAATGGTAGAGAATATATATTGAGTGTGGTTGATGAGTAGAAATGTGTTGGATGAATGAATAAATTTGTAGAAATTGATTTGTATTTATAGTGATTTTTTATTATTATTTTATTTAACTAGCCGTTATAGTTTGTATTTTACAATATTGTATAAAAACTAGCCGTTATAGTTTGTTAAATATGATACGTAGTATTTATTTTTCAAAAGGCCGTTGGCGAATAATGTTAGCGACGGTTTTTCAAAAACCGTCGCTAGCAGTGACTTTTTTTTAAAAACTTTCGAAAGTAGCGACGCTTTTGAATTGGCGACGGTTTTTGAAAAACCGTCGCAAATTGCGGAATAACGCCGTTCATTCTCTTTAATTTCTTGGCTGTCATGTCAGCGAAGATTAATAATTTTCTTGCCCACATTGATGCATGAACATTAATCGGCGTTATTAACATCCATTAATGCACCAATGTGGGTGCCCTTAGAGATAATAATGAGTCGGATTCATATAATATTTCATATCCTCCATTCATATATCAATTTATTATATTCATCTATATCTCTATTTATCCCTATTGGTTATTTAAATTTCATTATCATTCTTATACCCGCTGGAGAATTGAACATTCATACATTATCCAAATATCTTATTATCACTACAATTGTATTTTTTCAAATTTAATTTATTTCAATGAAGCTATGGATATTTTACCAAATTATTAACAGAAAAATAAAAAAAAATTAAAGATAAAAATTAACAAACTAAACCTTATAAAATAAATAACAAAATATTATAAATAGTTTATCACAACATCATTATTCAACAAAAATAACATCGACTTTATACGGATATTTTTCGTTTCATCTAACTACAATCATTCAATAAAAACAGATTATAATTTAATCAAGTATCAAATCGAGTATAAATAAGATTCTACCATATCCACCTCTATCCTTCTAAACATGGATTGGGTGTGAATATTAACTCAAACTAAACTTGAAGCACAAAATGAATAATTTGGTAAAGAGTAAGTTTTTGTGAGACGGCCTCACGAATCTTTATCTGTGAGACGGGTCAACCCTACTGATATTTATGACAATAAAAAGCAATACTCTTAGCATAAAAAGTAATACTTTTTCATGGATGACCCAAATAAGAGATATATATATATCACAAAATATGGCCCGTGAGACCGTCTCATACAACTTTTTGTTTTTTGTAAAACAAAAAGCAAAATAAAACCGTGGTTAATCGTATTAAACGGACTCAACATGCAGAAAGGCGCAAACTTTTTAGTTTTAATATGAATATTATACCAAAATTAATTTTCAAACAATATTAAGGTTTTACTTTATTTTTTAATTATCTAAAACTCTTAAATTTATTAGATTTTACATGATGTAACTATTCGTTGGAATCGAGATACTTAAATTTATTAATTTAATAGTAAAATTCGGATAAATGTTTTTTAAAAAAAATTATAATTTTTGTTCTTTATGCTAGTCTCTTGGCGATACTGTTAATCTATATAGTCAAATTTCAGTATTAATCTTTATTTTTTTTGGCAGTTTTAGTCACTTTTTCACGTGTAGCTAACGTGTCAATTTCACGTGTACACTTCCGTGAAAAATAAATAAAATTACAAAAATAAAATGTTAAAAAAATCAAAAACCAAAACTCAATTTTAACACTGTGCCAGACCAAAATCACAAAGCGACTACATAGAAGACGCAAAAAACAATTTTCACTACATTTTTTTTTTACTTAAGCATACTTCAATTTTTAAAACGTAATACTTGATCTCAATACTTCGGCATACTTAGAGCTAACAATTTTTTTTTATATAATGCTCATTGGGTGAGTTCATATGATGGAGCGTACACAAAAACATAAGATTTATATTTCAATTTTGAACTGAACAAACATTTTTCTTTTGCTATTTTTAAGAGTAATTTATTTAAAGGCTAAAATTTGATCTTATTAAAAAATTAACCACTCTTTCAAAATCAATAAAAATTAAAAAAATTGGTTTTGATTCGTTTGGGTTTGTGTTTGATGCGATTTTTAGGTGTAAAATAAAGTGGAGGTAAATTCTTTGATATGGACTAATTTGATCCTTGAAATTAATTAGCGTGCTCGTTTTTACCATTGTACTCATCAGTCATCAAGCAATTCAGACCAAACTTGGGAATATGTGATTCTTGATTTGTTCAGTGTAAGACATATGGAAAAACACATGTACCATTTTTTCAACGACTGGATTTACGAGAAGGTGTCAAATCCAAGTGTTTTAAAGGGAGTACCATTATATTTTAAATATTTAAATTTTCACGCATTATTTCACGAATCAATTTTATGAGACATATATTTTATTTAGATCATCCATTATATAAAAAATATTGCTTATTATTGTAAATATGTATGTTTGGCATGTGAGACCGTCTTACAAAATACATACTATTGATTTTTTCGTTCATAGAGTTTGTTTTAGGCAGTTGGGGACACATTTTTTTCTTCATCTTTCGCATAGTCATGATTTCGTGGGCAAAATACACACGTTATCGATATGTTAAAACTTGTGAAATTTTGCATGCTTTTTGACCAAATAAAATTATCTCTCTAGAACAAATATTAGTATTATTAATAATCTAGATAATAGACACAAATTTAATGTCAAATTAATTATAAAAATATGGTACAAACGTGCAGCTGTAAACATAACACTTCATTTAACAACTACATATGAATGGATCTTTATCCGAGGGGGAAAAAACACTTCATTTCTTGTAGCTGCTGTTGATACTTGGCATTTGCCCATTTGTTATTCATTTTTTTTTATGTGCAAAGTCGGAGTTTGCTAAAACTTTTTAGAGTTTGTAACTTGTTCAACTTTAGGTAACTTTTATTAAATTCATTTGTATCTTATTTTTTTTTTTTGAAAAGATTTGTACCTTATTTTTAATGCATAACATAATAGAGTTTGCTAAAACTTTTTTAGAGTTTGTGACTTGTTCGACTTTAGGTTAGGAGTGCGAACAAATATAGAATATTCTGATATATTTTACTTACTGTATTTTAAAATATCGCGCATATCAAATTTAATGGTAAACAGTATATTTCGGTATGATATCACTTTTCGGTACCAGCATGACATTCAAAAAATTTTGGTATTTCGATATATGGTACCAATGTGACATTCAAAAAATTTTGGTAGTTCGATAAATATCGAAATAAATTCATATATTTAAAAATTAAAATATAATGTCAATTTCGATATTGATATGACATTAAAACAATTTCAATATTTTGGTATGATATTTAAAAAAAAATCGATATTTTGATGTGACTAACACCATTTTTTTTTAAAATTTTGTTATAAATGGTATTATGCTGATGTCATACCATATTTTCGATGACAAAAACTTGTGTGAAACGATCTCACGGGTCGTATTTGTGAGATGGATCTCTTATTTGGGGTATCCATGAAAAAATATTACTTTTTATGGTAAGAGTATTACTTTTTATTGTGGATATGAGTAGAATTGACCCTCCTCACAGATTAAGATCCGTGAGACGGTCTCACATGAGACTCACTCGAATAGACAAAAACTTGTGTGAGACGGTCTCACGGGACATATTTGTGAGACGGATCTTTTATTTGTGTCACCCATTAAAAAGTATTACTTTTTATGCTAAGCGTAATACTTTTTATTGTGAATATGGGTAGGGTTGATCCGTCTCACAGATTATGATTCGTGAGACAATCTCACATGAGACTCACTCAAGTGAATAAACATGTCTTTAGGATTTGCCGAGCCTTACTGGAATTATTTCTAAGTTCATCCAGTATTTTTTCTTATCTAAATAGAAGATTATCTTCACAAAGATTTGATACCCAGCCCATGTGAGAGATCCTTCCCAATCGCATATCCCCTGACTCCCCTTGTCACAGATCACCCCACCCTGAGCTCTGTCCCGTCCTGCGACCTTGGGACATATCCTGAACCCAAATGGAGGAGTCCATCCCAAATCCAGTTTGATAGTTCGAGAATTCCATCTCAGATCATCCCCACAAAGCTCGGGATAACATCTCGTCCCCACCCTTTCCACGCTCTTATTCAACGTGAGAAACTTCTCAGGAGTGCAGGAGTCACCCCTATCAAAATTACTCTAATTCAAGCACACTTGACTTTAGAGTTTTTAAGTTACGAGATCTTGAAAAGAAGATGCATTATGTTGTTATGAATAATATTTATCAAATCTTTTTAAGTTTTCCTCAACTGTACAGTTTCATATATGCATAGCCTTGGAATCTTTCTCATTTCAGTTTGAGATTGGTTCATTCATGTTCTCTTTCGTCTAAAAGCCTATTAGGAGCCGCTCATTTTCCCTGCAACTTCTTGGAACCTACGATGACTCTCCGCCCTCTTTGGCCCTGAACGTCACATGCTAATTAGCTTTCGCTTGGTTCGTCCACGAACAACACCATATTAAGAGAGATACGCTCTGATACATTATTTAATGTCACATATTCAACGATTGTCTTATTGTATACCAAAACAAATATTTCCAAAGTTTTTATGTCTTCACTCACATGTACATTGAATTTTCCAGAGATCACCAATTTTAGAATTATCTAAATTAAAGCTCTCGACAAAAGATTCATAATATAAATAGTATCTATCAAATATTTTTATGCCCTCATCAAATGTATAGTCTTATACCAATATAGACTTGAAATTCCTTTTATTTTGACGTGAGATCGGTTCATTCATTTTCTCTTCGTCTAGATACTGCTCCTTGTTCATGCAAAATCTTGTCACTGATGATTACTTCCTACTCTCTTCGGCTCTGAGTGTCACAATGTTGTATGAGTTGCAAATACGAAATTTTCATGTTGTTGTCGAAGAGATGTTGCAACAAATAATGTAATGACTAGAGTTAGTATTTCTCTCTTAAAAACAAATTTGCACTATACAATGTGCTTATGGAAAGTGATAATTGTATACTAAGATCCAAGGAATTGTGTTTCTTGATAGTAGCACGCCAAATCACAAAATGTCTATTTATACTACCCAAAGGGTTGTAGGTGCCTTTTCACAAATAGTTGTGATTCTTTGATCAGATTTAATTTGATCCGTCAGATCTGGATCTAATGGTGTAAATCACGTCATATTTGTACGCACGATCATTGGATCACATCTCTTGATCAGCTTTGGTTTGGTATGTCCATTTCAAAGTGGGCAAATCAGAATTTATTTTTTAAAAAAAATAGTTTTTTTTTTTGATCGATTCTCCAAAAAACAGAGAAAATCGAATAGACTGAAATTATTTAATTAAATATTAAAAATTAGATTTTTATGAAATATGAACCATATATTTGGGTTTTTAATAATTTACTCATATTTTATGAATTATGAATTTATGGACTATACATTTGAGCCTTTAATTTATTTATTTTTAATATTTAGTAGTAACAGTTTTAATTATCGGAACGGCTTCTTTGATATTGGAATAATTTATGTTTTATTATCTCTGAGTCAATATTTTGTGTCGCATTAATAAAGTGATGTATCATATTAATATCAGTTCTTAACAAATTTTAATACTGATGTTTTTATATTTTGGTTTTAATTTTAAATGTAAAATCATAATTATTTTAATTTAAGCGTTATTTTTTTTATCTTTAAAACTTATATTTGCAAGTTTAATTAATTATCAAAACTAGATATAATGAACGAGAAATCGGATCATATTAAAAAATAAAGTGAAACTATCCGTAATAAAACGGTTTGATTTCGACCAAAATATTTTGAAAACTAAAACCGAACCACCATGATAAAGCAAAATCGACAGAATCTACTGACTGCCGCACTTAACTGATATATGATACAATAGTTTAAGAATATGTCTCTTGTGAAATGGTCTCACGAATCTTTATCTGTGAGACGAGTCAACTCTATTGATATTCACAATAAAAAGTAACACTCTTAGCATAAAAAGTAATACTTTTTCATGGATGATCCAAATAAGAGACTCGTATCACAAAATACGACTCGCGATACCGTCTTACAGAAGTTTTTGTCATAGTTTAATGATGTACAATTAGGGATGACAATGGGGGCGGGTGTTTGTCATCTCCATCCTCATCACCGTCCTCGAATCTCATCATCATCCTCATATACATCTCATCCTTGTTTTTTCGGTTCGAGAAATCGCGGGGATTAACTTTCCATCCCACCCCACTTCTATTTCAAAAATATTAATGAGTACGAAGACATGTTCAAAATATTCTCAAACCAAAACTTATTATTATTTTATTATTAACGATAATATTAATATCAATAGTAATAATATTATTATATTATTATTATTTTTGGGGTAAGTCACAAAATATGAATAATAATTAGGGGTATCAATCGGGTCAGGTTCGGGTTAACCCGCGAATTTTTTTATTTTTTTTCAACCTAAACCCAGCCCGAAGACCCCAACCCGAACAAGAACCTGTCTAACCCGACTCAACCCGTCTAACCCGAATTTTATTTATTTTTTTAAAAAAAATAATGAAAAAAATTCGAAAAAATAATAATAATATTTTAATTTAAACACATAATAACAAAATTTTCGATTTAAATTTGAAAGTTTAATTGTAGAAAATTAAAGTTTATTGACTAAATCAAATAAAAAATTGTAAAAAAATAAAAATATACAAAATAAATATTAAATGATGAAAAATTATCATATAAATATACAATAAATTTTGTTTAAACATACCATATATAAAAATATCAGTAATATTTTCCAAAAAAAAGTTTTCGGGTCAACCCGCGACTCAATCCGAAACCCGTCTAACATGACACTAACCCGAACCCACTCAACCCGAACTCGAAAAACCCCAACTCGAATCTGATTTTTTTCGTGTTGGATCATATCAGATTGACGAATCATATTGCATTTTGACACCCGGATAATAATCTCATATACATCTCGATGCACTTCAAATCCCCCAACTCGAACCTAAACTCAAATTCGAAAAAATCGGAAATCTCAGTCCACGTTTCAAGTTTTGTCACGGATCTCAAAGTTGACATCCCTGTGTACAATCTCAGGACCACTAGGAGGATATTTTCGTAATTTGGGTTCCATGTCCGTGTATAAATCCCAACCCCCGAGGCCTCCTTTACACAATCACCGCTCGAAATTTGACGAGAATCAAAGTCGTAGTGGATCGAAATGTCGTCCCAGTTAATCTCGTCTCACCGCGAGAATGCCGAGGTCTACACCGGTGAAGCGATCTGCAAGCAGAAATCCAAGGAGCTGCTCGAGAAAATCCACCTCCCCAAAGGCCTGCTTCCCCTAGACGACCTTGTCGAAGTCGGCTACAACGAGTCCTCCGGCTTCGTATGGTTGAAGCAGAAGAAGAGCAAGACGCACTTCTTCCGTTCCATCGGCCGCAGCGTTTGGTACGACACCGAGGTCACGGCGTTCGTCGAAGATCTTCGAATGAAGAGGCTGACAGGTGTCAAAAGCAAGGAGCTCCTGATCTGGATCACTATCTGTGATATTTCCATTCAGGACCCTAATTCCGGGAAAATTACTTTCGGCACCGCTGCGGGACTCTCCAGGGCGTTTCCGGTCTCGGCGTTCAATGAGGAAGAGGGGAAGCAGACTACTTGACGTGTTGGGAGGGTAAGTCGGGATATCCCGTGTAAGTTCGTATGTTCTAGTGAATAAACCAGGGATTGTTATACGTAATTCTCCCGAAATTACTCTATTTTAATTAGTGCCAGTGCGTAATATTCAAGCTAATGTACGTTCATTATATTTATTCACCGCTCTGTCAGTTAATTAAAAATTATTCGTGTAAATAAATTGATTTAGGGTATAGAATAACGCTGAACCAAGTTGAACGACACGGTGAAGCTCAGCTTTTCGCATTCACCTTTTCTATATTCGATGAATTTGACAGTATCTATCTCTTTTACAAATTTGACAGATACCTCCCTCTCTAGCATGTTTTTATGCAAAAATCCCAATTCATATCAGTCCAGATTTCTTGTTGCCGATCCACTTGAATTTACCTGCTGCACTTCATAGCTAAATTGTTATATGATCTTGGATTTCATCCTGACCTTTCATGCTTCAAAATGAGATATTAAACGATGCTAAAAGCGGATTTAATATTTAAAATGGAAAATTGCCCGAATCTGAGCATGGGAGTGGGACACATCATCCATCTGCCTCAGGCGCAACTACGCGTATATTTCAATAAATAATCACACGGTTTGTCACCCTCAACTACTTAAACGTGGCATCTTCACAAAATTCAACACGTCAAACCACGTATTCTTCACTCCTCTCCAGGGAGCTATTTTGTGTTATTTTTGTTGCCCAATTTTCTTTTTTGTTGCTCAATTTGATTTTTAGTTGGATCACACGTTTTTCCCCATATCGAATAACATTTGATCCTATTGACTTTTAGTTTAATATTTTAATGTTAAAAATTTTAAAAAAATGATAACACAAACAATAGTTTCAAATAACTCAGTTAAGTGCGAAAGGACTTCCACAATTCTTGTATAATTTGTATCATAGATCACTTGTAGATAACGTTAAAATTGTTTGCAGTTTTGAAATCTAGTTTACTCCTCTCCTTTCAAGTGTAGAGATATAACCAGTAGTAGATTTTCTTTTATCAAGATCACCTGCATAATCTGAATCGACATAGTTACTGAGCGTAAAATCCGATCCTCCACAATATAATGCAACATTTGAGGTACCCTTAATATCTCTAAGAATCCTCTTAACCGTAATTCAATGCTCTCGTCCAGGATTCGCTATATACCAGCCATATACCGACTAACTGCTCTCACTTCTTGCGCAATGTCTAGTTTTGTACATATCACGACGAATATCAAACTTTCTACTGTTGATGCATATGGTACTTGAGACATTTTCATTCTATTTGCTTCAGTACTAGTTCACATCTCAGAAGATAACTTGAAGTTAACAAGAAGAGGACTAGAAATTGGCTTACTATCTTGCATGTTGAAGCGTCTCAAGACTTTCTTCAAATAATTGTTCTCGGAAACCCAAATAATAAGAACCAACTTGTACCTGTGACGTTTTTCACAAAAGAAGGATCCCAAATATCGTTGTATATTGGTGTAAAAGGTTTGGATGATGTATATGTTTGTGGTTTTAATGAGGCGTGATCATGTTTCGACAATTGACAGACATCACAACGAGGAAAATGCAGAGTTTTATTAATTGATAAATGTGGAAACAATTTTTATAGATACAAAAATTTCGGATGACCAAAGCAATAATGTCATAATAAGATATCACTATCCTTGTTGGACTGAAACACAAAAAGATTAGAGCCTGAGATAGTGGAGATGGGAGACTGTGAGGGAGATGTCATCTTAAAGAGGCACAGGCCAGCACAACAATGAGCACTGCCAATCATCCTCCCCAATGACAGTTTATGAAAAAAGCAAGAATCAGCCGAAAAAGATGGTAGAGCAATGCATGTCTTTATTTAATATATTCATGGAGAACATATTACAATGAAGTGCATGAACAAAAAACACATGTTGTAAGCATAACCAAATGGAACCCGAACCAAGCACCCTTGTACATGTAACATGGCACATATGCTACCGAACTGATTGAGGAAAGCTGAATGGGTAGTACGTCACACCTGTAACTGGCCTCACATATGATCCGACGCACCGGAACCAATATCAATATTGGGAAAAATCATTATGTGATTAAAAAAAACATGTGTAATTGCACCTAGGATTGCAGTAGATCCTACAACAATAATATTATTCGAGGAGGCAGATGTGTGCTGCCCAAACAGCTGTTGAAAAACCTCAAGTTGTTCCTTGATAAAAGGTCCGAATGCAGATGCAGGAGTAAGCTGATGTAGTTGCAGACGTCGCACCAAGGACGTCCAAGAACCATATGCCTTTAGTGTTGGTTGAAGACTGCGCATTGCAAGTTCCCTTAGGGGCAAAATTAGTACCAGAAGATGAATGAGGTTGCTGTTGAAAAGTGAGTGCAGAGCTATCAGAAGCCGCAGAAGTATGTGACGATGAACCAAATTAAAATAGAGTAATTTCGGGAGAATTACGTATAACAATGATCGTCACATCGATAGGTAAACTTATTTATAGGTAAAGCTTCTCATCATTGGAGCACTTCCAGCTCCGGCCATGGGAAAATGAGGAAATTGGGAGCGTCGGAAGTGTTTATTCAATAAAAGGGAGTCGAGTTGTATTTTACTTTTTTTTACCTTTTATTTAAACTTATTTAGAATTTAATTTTGTCGATTAGTGTATTTAAATTTTAATTTTAACTTTATATATAATAAAATTTAAAAATTTAAAATACCCACGACCTACATCTCACTTGTCACGCCCCGGGACGGGGGTTGGTTGACACCGGCGTTGCTCTCAAATTTACATTCGAAAACAACAAGCCTCAGAAGTACAGAATTTCAGAAAAACTAGTCTTTTATTCATAATACTGAATATTCATTGTCTGATACAACTCAATAATAATGTTTTACAGCGGAAATGTAAAACCAATTACAACATCGTCTTAACAAATGCAGCGAAATAAACGTAAATAAGAACTGATAACAACGATCTTCATCACCAGCCCCAAAACTGACGTTGCTCCTCTTCTTCTATCAACTCTTCCTCGTTTTTATCTGAGATGGGTTTGGTGGGTGAGTGATATGATTGTCACTCAGTAAGCGGGGGCAGGAATAACTCCCAGTTTCGAAATCATTTTCAACAGAAACAGTAATACGATAATATACAGAGAACTCTTGTTTTCAGAACAGTAATCAGAATTCAGAAATTACAGAATAGAATTCAGAATTAGTAAGCACTGAGCACGTTAGTGAATTTCATGGATAAACTGATATCAGTCCCCTATATGTTTTCTCCTCTAAGGGGTGAGGCCAGATTCAGAATCAGAAATGTTCAGAATATATATTCCTACCATTAGTTCACTAGGGAGTTTCAGTGCTTCAAAATCAGAAATCAAACATACAGAAACTGAACTTTAAAACAGAATTATCAAACGGATTTCAAGATATTTACATATAAGCCCACTTACAGTAAATTGCTAGAGTTTCGGTTGAAGTCTACTGAAATCTGCTTGCCTCGCTACTGGATTTTACAGCTTCGAAAATGCACTCTCTTAGCTCTAATTTCAGGTGATAACTCAAGGTTTTTGGTAAACCAATTCAGATGTTTGAGAGTGATATTTATAGATGAAATTCTGACTGTTAGCCTCCACATTAAAGGCCATAATATGACATTAACAATCTTTATTTCGTGTTAAATGCTTCAGTTACAAGTTCAAGCTCAATCAGTAACTGTCTGCTGCTTCTTCGCTCTTCTGCTGCTGCTGCTTTCTCGCTCTTCTGCTGCTGGATTCTGTCTGCTGGAAATTACATGTCTGCTCTGCTGGAAAATATCAACTTCTGAAATATTAGCTTGATGCTGGAATTGCTAGCTTCTGCTGGAATTTTGCATTGCTTACTGAAATGCTTTTGCTGGAAATTCGGGTTCTCACATCACTACGTTCATCATTTTTTTTAAAAGTTGTTTTGTTTTTCACTATACACGTTGTAACAATGAGTCTACAAGATATTGATACAGAGTAAATCCAACGAGACAATCAACTTATTATTTTGATTTTTACCACTAATTTTTTGATTGGGTCGAGCTCTACTCAAGGTTAGCAGGTTCTTCGAGTGTAGATCTATTTGTTGGTTTCTTGTTCGAGCTGTTGCCCATCCTAATAGATCGATTTCGACACACAACACACACACAACGAATTTTGGGTCGAAACTTAACATTGGGTCGAGCTTGTAAGAAGTGGGTCGAGTTCTTTACATCGGGTCGATCGACCCGATGCTAAGAACTCGACCCGAGTGGTGGGTCGAGGCTTGATGTTTGGTCGAGACATTGGGTCGAGCCTCGACCCAATTTTTTTACTCTATAACACAAAACAATTTTAATTTTTACAATTAATAACATATTTTTTACAGATTTACTTTTCCACAAAACTTGGAATGAATCAATTCTTTGATTGTAAGTTAACTTTACGACCCATCGACGCACGCTTTCACGACTAAAAATGAGACCCATCGACCTACGCTCAAGATACTAAACATTGGGGCTCGACTCATTGAGATACATTAAACATTCAAACAGTATGCTCGATTGGTCGAGTGAGTGTCTTTGCATTAAATCTTAACATCAGGCTCGACTAAACGATACATTTTTAACATTAGGCTGGACTAAAAAACTTAACATTTGGTAGCATTTATGATGATGTTATAACGTTATCATTTTCATAAATATCTTTTAACAACTTACTTAAATTATAATACATATTGCATATTAAAATGTTTACATAATTATAAATTATTTATATACTTGAGATACATTTTAATTATATTTTATGTCATCATCATTAGATGTTAATTATATATTACAACATTATCAATTTTTATGTTAACTCAATTAGTATCTTTTGATTATCAATTTTAATCTTCTATTTATCGCATATTAAAATGTTTAACGTAAATATAAATTGTTTATGTGTTAGCATGTTTAACAATTAGACTCAATCTCGACTCAAATTATTTGCTCGAACCAAAATCGACCCAAACGCTAAACCCTAAACCTCAAACCCCAAATTCGACCCACTCCACCCAAAATGCATCAACTCAACCCAAAACTCCATCCACTCTACCCAAACTCCATTCATGGACCCATTCCACCAGAAATACAATACAATAACTCACTCCACCCAAACTCTACCTACACTTCACACAAACTCTACCACAAACACATTACAATAACGCACTCCACCCACTTGACACAGTCTACCACAAACACATTAAAATCTCTGTCAAGAGAAAGACAAAACTCAACACATTAATAAAATCAATTTTTATTTAAATTCAAACAAATTGCATATCATTCAACCAGATCTTATACTAAATTCTCCAATAGAAGAAAATTTGTCTTGTTTTTTCTTCCACGTCTTCTATTGATCACAGGGGGCAATACTAACATATGCTACATGCTCGACCCACTCAACCCATGCCCCATTTGAAATATGCAACAAGACTCGACCCCTACTCAACCCACTACACTCATGCTCGACCCACTCAACCTTGCTCGACCCATTAAATCCACTACTCGACTCACTCACACTTTTGCCCAATAAACGTATCACAATCTCAAAAGAAACTGATTTCTGTAAAATTGTTACAATATTACTGTTATACAAATTTTGTAATACCTACTTCTCTTACAAATCTTCAAATGATATTTGATTATATTTTGTTCTGTTTCATTTGAGGGAACACAAAACTAGAGAAATGAAAAGAAAAACAAATTGAATAAAAAAGAGATAAACAACTGAACCGAACGTGCGGACGAGAGCAATTAAAAAATATTTTTTGAAAAATTCAAAAATTTAACCTAACTAATTAATAGAGCTAATCAATGATCTCACATACCTAAAAAAGTCAACTCTGTTTCTTGATTTAAAAAAAATCAAACTCCCTTCTATTTAATTAAATTTTAAATGAATCATATATATTTTATTGACCCGAGACCATTCAATCAGATACCATGTAGATTTATGTAGAAGAAATATGGGCTGAAAGAGAAATCTTATTTCTTCTTTATCTCGTAATGTACAAACTACATATATACATGAAATGAAAAAAAAAAACACCATAATCTATCCCTTATTTAAATTACAAAAAAGAGGATAAAAATCTATCTAAGAAAACAGCATATTCATATTAATCTTATCGGATATTCAACGGAGTACCACCAATTTCTCTTCATCATGATTTCCTCCACAGAAGACAATGATCGATTTAAGCTATGTTTTGGTATAACTATATACTATAGACTTCTTTCGTAATTTCCGGTTTCCCACGAGTTATAGTTGTTACTTCTAGCTATCGGACATCATTCTTTGCCTGCATCTTGGCTTGGCAGAAAAAATAAATGATCACCATCGCGTATTACTCTCAAGTCATCTATTTCTGCATTCTCTGCGTTTACTACTTTTGTGAGCTTGTCATCTCCAAATTTTTTGCCTGTTCTTGCGCAAGGAGGGATGATTAGATATATCAGGTACAGTTCAATGTACAGCAAGTTCTAAACAACACGTACCTGCTATTATGAACAGTTCTCTGAGCGAATCGGGTAGAATGATTAGCTTTGCAGGCTTGTTCTGTGGACATTTCTTCTTTCCAAACTTCATATGTATGGTGACTCTTTTCCTGGCGGAATTTGTTACATCTATGGAAGAAGGATGAGTGGAATTGGTGGAGCTAACGTGTGTATTATCATCGGCATAATTCGTGGCCCTGTTTGATTTATTTTCATTTTCATGAGAGGACAGTGGGTGCACATCGATTTCACTTCCGTTGATGAATCTTGAATTGGAAATGTCTGCTTTTGCTTCAAACTTCGTTGTGTTCCCAAAGGGCATGAATTGTTCTCTGGTTTGACTTTTGAATTCTCCCGTTTCTCTGTTGAGGCAATTATTTAGGATCAAGCTTGCATCGTGTTGGCCTTCAATATCATTGAAACTTCTCCGTGCTTTGTGCTTTGAAAGAACCAGAAAGTAGTTATTGCAGATAAGCGTTGATTCAAGAAAGGATATCTAAGAAATGTACAGTGCCAATGGTTAATAAGTACCCGAAAAAGATTGTTCATGACAATGCTCTCGTCCACGGGATTTTCTCGAAGAGTGTTGATAAATGTGGTTCTGTTCAGCCGTAGTATTTGCGAAATTTCAGTTGTTCGAACACCAAAAGGCTGAGGCATATTACATAAAACTCCTATTTCTCCAAACATATCCCCGGTGGATGCCTTTCCCATAATCTGTATATATATATATATATGAAAGTATTTGCTGTAATTTATACACGATGTCATATATATATATATATATATGTGTGTGTGTGTGTGTGTGTGTGTGTGTGTGTGTGTGTGGCAAATGTATTGGTTTGATGATTCTTACTTGATCTTGGCCATTGGTATCTGCAATCAAATCCTGCCAACCATCGCCACGTTCAGAAAATAAACATAAAGCGACCATTTTTTGTAATTTATATGAGATTTGGTAGCTTACCGCAGCTCCCGAGACCATTATATATGCATCTGTTGGAGATTCATTTTGTAGAATAACATCTTCTTTAGGAGGGAAATACTCGGCTTCCATTTCCGGGATCTTTCAAGAAAATCCAGGATTAATATGTTTCCTTTGGTTCTTTATAAAGAAAGCTGGACGATTATTTTACTGGAGAAGAAATGGTACCAATTGAAAAAGGAAGTCCTGTGAAACTCCATCAAAAATATAGGCATTTTGAACCACAGGATAAAACAAATAACGTGCAACGCTTGCCCGAATAGCATTTGGCAGCCCATTTATGGCCTCTTGCTGTTTCAATGCTTCTGCTTTGAATTTGAGACATATATGGGACAAAATTTGATCTTGAATTTGCAAAGGAAGCTGGTTTCGCTTCGTGAATTCTGAAGCAGCTCTAACGGTATCTCTCTGCGGTATAGAAACAAATCTGTAAAAATTCGCTCCAAAAACACTCGAATACAGCACATATACAGAGGGAGGGGGACAGATCATACAAAGTTTCTGGTGCGGCTGGTCCAGTGAACGACGAGGTTTGTCATGTTTCCGATGAGATAAGCTATCAATCCTTGGTTGAACAGCATGAAGAAAATGGAAAACAGCATCTCCTCCGTGTTCTCAGGGTGTAAGTCTCCATAACCTGTTGTAGTTAGTGTTACTGTGGACCAATACAGTGAGATTACATATCTATCACAAAGGCTCATTTGCTTGAAATTTGGATATACTGCTCCAATCCAAGTTTTGCATGGATCATGGTATCTATGCGCTATCAAGTAGTTGAAGCATCCTGCACAATGTACCGCGAACAATGTCACCTGAATATGATCAAGAACAGTGACATTGTGTCAATATTAGATATTCATGCTAAGCGTGAGGATTCACTATACAGAAGTAATAGTCCCTTACAGAGATGAGTTTAGTGCAGCGAGTCCAGAAATAGCTGAACCGGATGTCTTTTTCAAGCCTGAAACAAGGAGAAATAGATATAACTTTTAACCTTACTGCATGCTGTATCAGTGATCCTAAAAGTTTCAAGAAAATCGAAGGGAGAGTGGCGTGGAACCTTGCAAACATGGAGCTGACTCGTCTAAGACGCCAAAGTCGCAACATGCTTAACAGTTCATAGCCCAGTCCACCATTTTGATCCGTGAATAGAGCACCGAGAAATTGAAATGGTACAGTTGAGCAAACATCTAAAATGAACCAGGTCGACAGATACCTGTTGGCAAAAATAAGAAGTGTTAGCAATTATGGTTCAAGGTTGTAGTGCTGAAAGATTTCTGGACTCCATATTCACGATTACGTAATGAATGCATGCTTATCTCTACCTTAATGCTATTTTACCACGATCATCAACGAGGAGATACGACTGGCCGTCCAGGTATGCCACGAAGAAGGTGAGTACAATATCAACAGCGAAGAAACCATTGACAATGTTGTCGAATACGAGAAGGCCATTTCGTTTGTAAGATAGAAATGCAAAGTCAAATGGAGAAATCCAGGCTGAGTAGATGACCAAAAGAATCAGAAACATTTCCCAGGCCCTGGAAAATAAACAACAAACGGTCGGAAATAAGTGCTACTGAATTCATGAATTCTAATATATTTATGTGCAACTTTCTTTTCCGGAGGATTGAGAGACGAAGAAAGATAATAACCGATAACAGGGATCGAATGGGGACACGATGTATCTTCGAAGTATTGTAGCTCTGTTGCTTCTCTCTCCAAGGGGTGGAAGGAGATCGCAAGAGAAGAAACCACTTTGAGTTCCTTCGCTGGATTGAAAGTCCTCCACACAGAACTGTTTTGTGAAGTTTTTCAAGTACGAAAACGACATTGTATTTTGTGTAAGATTACAGAAGAGGATCTCTCGAAGCTTTCACAGATAGCAAGAATTGTGATGAGATGTTTATATATAGCAAGAACAGTAGAGGGATGATTCCCACAAAGCCTCGAAGGCTCCTTTTCTCCTACTTTCCGTTTAAACCAAGTAGTCTTTCCCAAGATGCCGTGGGCTCACTTGTATTGATATATGCTGCTGTTATTATTATAACTGAGATTAAGAAAAAGGCGCAAAGGGTGAAAAACAAACAAGGGAATACCGACATGGGATCGAGGTTAAAATGGCGGACAACATGAGTTCTTGGCTAAGGTTTAGTGCTGCAACCTTCGTATACCTATGTATAAATAGCAGTAGGGGTAGATCCATGATGGACACACGTAATCAAATGCTATATTCTATGTCATGTTGGTCAGATAAATGATCGGAAGTTAGACTCGGAATTTTTGTTATTATGAAGTTATGTACATCAATAAGAAAATAAGGAAATTCGATGCTGCGGCCAACAACATATGGACTTTGTTGTTAGAACATTGTTTTTTTCGTATCCAAAACATATAAAAAGTTTAAAAATTTATGTTTTGGTATTCAAAACTTGAATTGGGTCTCGTATGATTTATAAATACATGCATACGATGTTTAGATGATTTACCTTTAGCGATTAACGCTTAGCACCAACTATTTCGGTGTTTAGGCGGTGATATCTCTTCGTGTATCTCCATACGGACAATCAGTCGAATCGTACATCGTTCTTCAATCGTCCTATTAAGTTCACGATCGAAAATTGTGTTCCTTTTTTAATTCGCATTAGAAAATATTGAAGAATTTTGCGTTGAAAATCAACAACCGGAAGATGTCGGAATCGGACGGTTGTGCAGCAGGACATCGACGGTGCACAACGGTAGAAGGGTGGTTCTCGGCCATGGACACCTCACAAGGTGGTTGGTAATGGTCGAGTTTTGGAGGAGCCATTGCTAGCCATAACAGCATGGTGTAACTATGAAATTTGACAAATGTATGTGAAGACATCGTTCCTTAATAGTGACATTAAGGAGGAAATTTGCATGTCTCAACATGAAGGATTCACATCAGTAAGAATTGAACATTAAGTATGCAAACTTTATAGATTCATCTATGGACTCAATTAGGAATCAAAGAGGTGGAACCTACAATTTGACAACATTATCAAAGAGTTTGATTTTGTCAAGAATCCCGAGGAACCTTGTGTATACAAGAAGCTTAGTGGGAGTATAATGACATTCTTAATACTTTATGTTGACGGCATACTACTCATTGAGAAAGATGCAGGGATGTTGCAGTCAACTAAAGTATGATTAGCTAGTAAATTCTCTATGGTGGATATGGACGAGAAATATCCAATGTATTAGAAATACATATCTATAGGGATAGATAGAAAAAAATGCTAGGGCTCAACAATCTATTTATATCGATATCATACCGATGAAATTGTCTGTAAAGGAGTCCAAGATAAGTTATTTCAAAATGTGTCATGGTGTGATTCTATCCAAGTCTATATGCTTTAAGACTGATGATGAGATAAAAACCATGAATTGCATTGCATATGTGTCTGTTATAGGCAGTATAATGTATGATATGATATCTATTCGACCTGATATTGCATATGCACTGAGTGTTACAAGCAGATATCAATCGAATCCTGGTTCATTGCATTGGAAAGTCATCAAGGACATCTTAATTAGTTGAAAATAATTAAAATTGAAAGATTATATTGATTATAGCTTTCAATCAATTGTGGATGATTCAAATCAACATCTGAATTTGTATTCAAGCTCAATGGTGGTGGTGTCTCTCGAGGAGTTCCAAGAAAGACACTACAGCGGATTCAAACATTGAGATCGAATAGATAGCTGCATTAGGTGCATCAAATGAGGCGGTTTAAATGAGGAATTTCTTTCAAGAGTTGGGTGTTATTCCTCAAACTGTTGATCCAGTACCGATCTATTGCGACAACACCAGTGTCGTTACACAGGCAAAGAAACCGAGGTCTCATCATCGATCCAAATATATAGTGAGGAAATTCCACATAACCCGAGATATTGTGAGAAAATAAGATATATCAGTAGAGAGAGTCATCTATGCAGATAAAGTTGATGATCCACCGACAAAGCCCTGCCAGGACCATTATTTGATAAACATCCTGAAACAATGAGTCTAAAATCTAGGGATAGTTGGCTATAGGGCAAGTGAGAGATTAGAGTAGGTGTCCCAGTGAGTCAACTTATGACTTGGGCTTGATTGAATTTTATGTAAAAACAATATTTAATTTAATAATATTTTACGGTTATATCCAGTTATGATATTTACTTTATTTGTATACTAAAGAAAGCTGCATAGATAAAGTTTTTGAACATGAAAATGGTATCATGAGGTCTACATCTCAATGTAAGATCATGAAACTCATTAGGAAGTGTAACGTATATTCTAAATAGATTCTTAGTCGAATCAGCCGC
Source organism: Primulina eburnea (assembly GCF_022965805.1). Taxonomy (NCBI): domain Eukaryota; kingdom Viridiplantae; phylum Streptophyta; class Magnoliopsida; order Lamiales; family Gesneriaceae; genus Primulina; species Primulina eburnea. The sequence goes on from NC_133108.1 coordinate 5,796,672, forward strand.
CTAAAATAAGGATAAAGATAGTTTGAGTTTGAGACTAACATATGTGATATGAACGTCATGTTTAATTGATAAGGATTTGGAGATCTCCATACATATAGATAAGTGGTCATTTGATGATGTACTGAACAACCATCAGTCATTTGACCTGAGACAATGTAGAGGCTCTACACTAGCATGCAATTTGATTCGTTTACCGACTCTACCGAGGGTCATCAGATGGTGATGTTGGATGTAGTTTGAAATATGTAGAATCAAATGCATTGTTGTCGAGGATTCACCGTTTGCATACGAGTGAAGATATCTATGTGATGTGATGAGTAAATAGTGCAAGGAGACTTTGGCCAGAGCAAGAACTGTATTTTAGGGAAATGTGTTTTCCTAGTGCACATACGATGTCACTGTTATTACTTAAAGATACATTACATCGTTATCGAATATATATGCAACTTTTGATATACCAATGGTTGAATATTCGATTGAGATATATGAGTTGAAGAGACTATATTGTACTTTAATAATAACTTAAGGTTCTTGTAGTCACTAATAGTTATATCTCGGGGGACCATGGGACGATGCTACTATATGTTTTTATCATGATTTGATGGGTGCATTCAGACTTGAGTTTTAACATTCTTGATCAAGGGGTTGATGAAAAGAATGTGACAAATTAAGATAAGGTCGAACAAGAATATATGGTATTCTGAATCACAAGAAGCTGTGAACCAACGACTAGTTATATTCTTGAATCATTGATGGATACACAAGTATCAAATACTGTGTTCCCGTCGAGATAGTCAAGTTCAAGGAGTTGGATTTGGCGACTGTAGTTTGATGAAGATCAAATAGATTACTTAAAAATGAGTTTATAAGTGGATTCCACGTATGGAAATTGTGGAAGTTAGTTCAACTATTAATTAAGTGATGGGAGTGGAACTGTCTGTTTTGGTAAAGGAGTTCAATGCCAAAAATGGATCAGTGGAAACTTGATCTTTGAAATTTTCAATTTTCATTATATGAACAAGATTTGTACCCCCGTTATATCAACATTGTCTGATCGTCGATTGTGGTTATAATGAGTTCATAATTATTTATTTAGTAAATTTAAAATCTACTTATTAAATAATAATGTTAATAGTGGTGACTACTATATATACATAATTTTCATCGAATATTCTAAAAGGGTCTAGAACTAATTAATTAATTTATTAACAATTAATTTATAAATTAAATAATAGTTATATAATTTTACATATATATTTATACATGTACATATGTGTAGATGTATTGATATATATAACATGATAATTTTAATTAATTATCAATATATAAATCTTAATATGAGAAAAGCTCCTGATGTGATCAGTAATCAAAGTCTATAAATATTTCATTAAAGATTATATAAAATAAGACAGTTTTGCACATAATTTTGTCCACCAAAATTTTTCTTCTCCCTCCCTCAACCAAGTTTTCGACCACCTTGAATTTCCACAAAAAAAATTTCACGACCACTTCCACAGTCAAATCGCCGCAAGTTCTCTGAATCTCTGGCGATTCAGTCTCGACGAAAAATTGTTTAAGATCTCTAATGAATCTAAACAAGGAATCCAGTTTTTTGATTGTGGACTTGATTAGACAATACAAAGGAGAAATATCTGTTCGTAGAGATTTACAAGAAGTGATATATCCATTTAAAAGCTGGAATTGTCCTATAAATGTTATAAATCATATGATGCCCAAAGAACGTTTAGAACGATAAAACTAAAATTTTTAAAATTATGTTGCGTTTTGGGTGCAAGAAAACAGTACTTTAACAATATGTACATATTCCATCCGATGGTATCTTAAAGTACTTTAACAATATGTACATATTCCATCCGATGGTATCTTAACACGTGGAGTGCTACAACTCCTAGGTTTAGCTTGTTTAAGATCTAGCACTGATTTTTGAACGTCTTCACTACATTTGTTTTTACTTTCCAGTGGTCAAAAGGTACCATCGATATACTTGTAGGTTGTACTTGTGGGTTGTACGGCCAAAATATACGATCCATATTTTGGTCGAATGATTTAATGAATCTAATTTATTTTAGTAGTTGATATTGTGGAACTGCTATATATTTCTTCAATTTTGATAAGTGAAAATTACCTTTTTATTCACTATTTTATTTTAAAATAAACTATTACTTCTTTACTTTAAAAGTATGTCAAAGTAAAATATTGTCTACTACTTCATAAACTTATTAAACTAGTGCAGTTGTAATAAACAATTACATCATTAATTTAAAATTATGTTGAAGTAAAATATTTCTTACTACGTATATATTACAAATAAATAGTGAAATAATAAAATAAATATACTTCGACAAGATCAAAATTACGACGAACTTACTTCGTCACAATTCAAAATATCGTGAAATCCTGATCCAAATCATTTACTTTGGTAAAATAAACTTTGCTCCAGTCATATATAATTATCATTATTTAAAATGAGAGTGTAGAATTATATTTATATATATATATATATATATATATATATATATATATATATATATATATATATATATATATTTATATAATCATGGTGTAGGATGATATATACATACGATGGTCGTTATATATGGATCATGGTGGTCCTTGATCGATGCTTGAATTGACTGTGGTCCTTAATCCAATTTGTTAACAAAAATGCACTATGAAATATGACAAATGGTCTCATCGTTCAAAACCCAGATTAAACGATATAATAACGTGAGAATGGATAGTTCGAATAGTTTGCAAACATGCATTTAATCGGTATAACAGGGAATGACTCGTGTCCTCGACATAGCTTGTGGGAATACACACAAAATTGAAAGAATTAATGTGCCCCAACCTAGCTGGTGTTTAGTAGATAAATGAGGGTAAAGGGAATTAAAACTGAGTGGTGACTCTCCATGCATTGTCTCACTCCATATGGCCTTTTGGACCATCACCCTTAAGAGCTTCTTCTGGTGAGCTAATATAATATAATTAATTAATTAAATAAATTTGTGTGGCTCACTTATGTCTAGAAAATCAGCACAATTAAGTCTTTTATAATGAGTTGAAGATTGTTGAGGTTATATAAGTTTATGGTCCCCGACGAATAACACAAAATATATAAAATTCACATATTTTAGATCTCTCTTATAATGCTACCTAAGACAAGAATAAGATGGTTGATTCTTTGTTACCTTAGAATATCCATAACTTCAAATGTTTGATCAATCAATAGATTTTGGTATGTATTTAATATTATTTATATTTTTTGATGATTCGACATGAATTTCTGACATGTTGTAATATTTGGTTGAATCACATGATTTATTTTTGTTAAATCTCCAACAAGTAGTATCTGTGCCACTTTAATATTGAAATACTCTAAATTTTGTTTATTGATTAAATCTCCGACAAGTAGTATCTCCAACAAGTAGTATCTGTGCCACTTTAAGATTGGAATTCGTAGTTATTCTCATGTGATTTTTGGAATTTTGAGCACGGGCTCGACTTTAAACGTCGATTAGGTTAAAGCCCGTGGCTAGAGAAGTGGTTTTTAGCATTGTAACAGCTACAATCGGCCGGAATTTGTCATGAAATTCGTGCGACTTGCGCCCGACTATTTATAAATGAAAAAACACGATTTCCGACATATTGGTGGTTGGAGAAGACGGGTAGGCGGTCATATGAGGATGTGTGACAGTGGGTAATGGTCGCCAACGATTGATATGGCTATAATGGGGCTGGCGGGGGTTTTTTTTTTCTAGCCTCTAGGGTTAGGGTTTGGTTTTCTGAATTTGGCAAATTTTGGTTAATTTAAAGGTCTGTTTGGTTGTTTAATTTTAAGACATTTTGAAATTCAAAATTTTGATCGTTTATTAAATTTTGATTTTTGACTTTCTCAATTTTGATTTTTTGAAATTAAATTTGACATTTCAAAATTTAATTGCATGGACTAAAATAATTTTGGATGATTTATTATGAGGTAGAAATATTTTATTTCCTACATATTTGGCCTCTATATTTTATTTGGCCAAATTAAATTAAATTCAATTTTCTTGTGAAATTTTTTGAGTTATATTAATGTTTTGTAAGTTGTATCTCAAATTTGGTTAAATTTAAATTATATGTTATTAAAGTGATTTTTTTTAGATATGTTGATATTATTAAATTTCAGAATAAATTGTGTTTTAATTTATGTAAAAAATAGTCGACCCGAAGTAAGGCTACTTTTGGGTCAAATCGCTAACACAATAATGCGAAAATTAACTTGTCCGAAGGAAGATTATTTTATGACCAAATTTTATGCACAAAATATTTTCTTAGAGTTTGTTATATCCAAACGAAAAATATTCGATCCAAAAAAAAGAATTTTTTTTTCGAACAATAAAGTGATTGAAATTGTGTTTATATCTACGCGAAAATAATTGGCCCAAAAAAATATTTTTTCTTGTCATATTGTAGATGCGTTATATGATATTAAATCATAATTCAAGGATTACTTTAGATTTTCATGGTAAAATATTCATAAAAAAAGATATTCCTTACATAGTATATATGTATATATATGAGAAGTCCACTCCTTTTACTCGAAAAAAAAAAGTCGCGAACTCATATCTCTATGCTATATCAAGTATTAATCTAGTAGAGACAAAAATGTGGTAGGTTTGATGTGATCAAGTTCAGACATTGCAGTAAGACAGATATGACTCCTATTTAGTATAAATCAAACTAATCACACAAAAAAAAAAAATTAAGTTCCAAAGAAAGTTTATTTTTTTGAAAAAAAAATAGTTTCATGCATTGGGACGCTTCACGCTAGTGCATAATGATGTACGTGCATGTTTACCTAACTAGTTACTTGGACGTAGATTCTACATAAAGGTTTCAATTTTTTTTGGAAAAATACTAAACCAAAAGGTTAATGTCGATGGAGGACTTCTTCAGTTAAATGTGCAGGAATAAATTTATCAGTGATTCCTTTGTGGATGGGGTGGATTTCGTTGCTGCTGGTGGTGGTGGTTGGTGTTCAGAGGCTGAGCCATGTGCTTGTTTAAAGCTCGGGTGGCCCAATTTTTTTAAAAAAAAATGTATATGTAAATTTCGTATAATTTTAGAATAATATGATATTAGTCCGAGTAGATCAATTTAAAATATTAAAAGATTTTAGAGTTTAAAATTTCAGTCATCTGGCTCCGCCACTCTTGGTGTTGGATTACCCAATAATTATCCGATTAGATTAAAGAGTGTTGCTTGCTTCAACTTTACAAGATAGAGCAAAAAAAGGTGAATGGGTTTTGGAGTAAGTAATACAGTCAAATTCTCACATGCAGTTTTCTTTTTGAAAAAAATAAAAATTCAGATTTCCTTTTCAAGTACCATATGCCTGACCCCTTAATGTACATTACTTCTGCTTTTCAAGTGGAGCCTTGAAACTTCAAGTCTTCAACTGTTTTTTTTCCCTTCATACAATACATTGTCCACTTTCGAAACCTATCTATCACTATCTTGATTGCGAAAAAAAGTGCAAATGCCGTATAAATATTTGAATTTCAACAGGCTGACTCCGGTTGAAAAACCAACCAATAAAAAAAATTAACAAAAGATTCCAAAAACATGAAAATGATAAGCTTGTATCAATTCATTGATTTGTAGATAACCCCAAGCCCGAGAAAAAAAAAAGAACATTTATACAAAGATAAGCACATATTACCCCAGTCGAGTGACATTCCCATCCAACCACTTCATCTAATCTTAAATACAAAATTTATACAATCATCATTGATTATGAGAACCGGGTGCATTCGAATTGATTTTTATAATTTTTCGAAAAATCTAAATTTCACTTATTAGATTCACCACTGCATATGAATTTTTTGCACAGCAATTTATTCGTTTATTTCATGGACACCACACTAATTGGTCGTGACCACATTTATTAATGGTTGCGTGCCTCAAATTTCTTGATTATATAATAAAACGAGTATTTTGTTTGAGATAAAGGGGAATTCGTAAAACGTGGCAACTGTTTTCTTCGAAAGGGATTCCGGAAATTTCAGCTGGCGATCATTGTATCGTATAGCATCGGACTCTCCTTCCCCAAAATCTTATTCTTCGTAGATAAACAAGAATTGAAACAGGTGGAAGTCGAGAATTTCATAGAGCAAATGATGATTCACATCTTTTATGAACGACACTTGATAAATGCAGAGCTATTTAATATTATCTTGAAACCATCCACCGGAAATAGCACACACGAAAGACGATGATCATTCTTCAATTTAACATTAATGTATTAACCAACTTATGTTCTTACATGATAAAGGGTTCGAGTCTCGGCTCCCTCTTTATGGTGAATTGCTCCGGCCAACCTCTCCTCTGGGTACCTGCTGTCGGTGCATAACCCTGATTTACCTCCCTTCATGCCAGGGCTTGGGGCGGCTCTGTGTGGGGCCCTCGGGGGTGGGGTTCACCCTTTTTTATGATAAAGCCACTATCAATCACAAATTGAAGACATATCCCCTCAACTAAAATCCTAGTCAATCGCCATATGATTCCGACGTGAATGGTAGATGGGCAGCGTTGGCCACGACCAACCACCAAAAAATGAAATAAAGACAACAGATAACGCATTGCATAACCAACTTGTCCCATAGACTGACATAAAGGAGTTATGGTACAAGGCAATGTCCTCTGAAGTCTGCAACCCACAAACAAAGCACGTTGACACCAACTATACTAAATCCGCGATCAATCGCGTGTGTTTTTGGTGTTTCTTGTGCTTTGCAGTGAAAAGCTTTCTTTCAAAGCTTCACCCAGCGTTTAATGGTGTCCATTAGAAAGGCATACATCTTATTCTTGAGTTCATTCGTGACATTATAGAATTTAGGTCAACTGAAATGACCTTGTGACCACTAAGTATCAACGGCTAGGAGTAGCCTAATATTTTTTTTTTTTATTATGGAATTCAATATACAAAATGTTGAAAATATGGTCCATGGGGATTTTACTTTTTCAAACAAATTATAAAAATTGCACATGAAATTTGAGAACCATTTTACAGATCACCGACTAACTGTTAAGATTGAGATTTAGACATAACTCAATCTCAAAAGTCAGCTCAAGAGGGAATAATTGTCTAGGTCTATACATACAACTTCCAAAGATTTAATTCAGTCGATGTGAGACATTTAACACACCCCCTCACACTCAGGAATGAACAATGGAGCGTGAAGTTTACGAGACATTATCGGGTGGCCCACATGGCAGTACAACACGTGACGGTAAGCATTGTCTCAGATACCATGTTAAGATGGAGACTTTGACCTAATTAAACCCTTGAGTTAGCTCTGAAATCATGTTAAGATTGATACTTGTACCTAAACTAAGTCAAGTGGGAGGATTATCTGAGTCCATATATACAACTCTCAAGGACTCAATCCAATCAATTTGAGAACATATCTTCCCACACCCAAGAATGAACAACTGGAGCATGAAATTTACAAAATATTATCAGGTGGTTCATGGGCAGTCCAACATAACGACGAGCTCTGATACTTTGGTAAGATTGTGACTTGGATAGGGATGTAAACAAATCAAACCGTTTGCGAGCTATTCGGAGCTCGGCTCGATAAAAAACTTGTTTGAGTTCGTTTGTTAATCATATCAAACCAAGCTCAAGCTCGATTTTGAGCTCGACAACTTAATCAAACCAAGCTCAAGCCTCAGCGTATTCGGCTCGTGAGCTCGCAAACATGTTCGTTAATAGGCTCGCGAGCTCGAACTCGGCTCGTTTTGGCAGCTCGTAAGCTCGAGCTTGACTCATTTGTTGAGTTGACAAATAAAAATATTAGTACTAATAAAAGTTAAACTTTTATGTCTAATATAAAATTAGTTCATATATATATTTAATTTTAACAATATCGAATCAAGCTCAAATTCGAGCTCAATTATATGTTTTACGAGCTCGAAAACGAGCCGAGCTCAAGTCAAGCTTGTTAAATATGATAAACGCGCTATTAATAAACCAAGCTCGAGCCCGGCTTGATTAACATGATAAACGAGCTTTTAACGAGTCGAACTCGAGCTTTTCACAAGCTTAGTAATTTCAAGACAAGTCGAATTCTAGCTTGATGATAAAAGTTCGAATAAAGCTCGAACTTGAGCTCGAGCTCTATCAATCTTAAACGAGCCAAACTCAAGCCAGATGATAAAAACTCGAATCAAGCTCGAGCTCGAGCTTGAGCTTGAATTAATCTTAAACGAGCCAAGCTCAAGCCTGATACTGTTCGACTTGGTTTGGATCATTTACCTCCCTAGACTTGGACAATTATTACCACTTAGCTTTTGGGGTTGAGTTAGGTTCAAGTTTCCTTCTTACCACCAACCTAAAGTATGGGCAGCAGTTGTTAAGATCAAATTCAACCATCCGAAGGATTGTTTCATTGTTTTGCAGAACAAGAAAAGTAAGACGTAACAAAAAATACAGTTGATTTTATTCTTCGTACTTCATGACAAGAATATGACATTCAGACATCTGAAAAAATGAACGTCGGTATCCTAGGAGAATTCAAGTTAAACTTTAATTTGTAGGTTCTAATCTAAAATGTTAATGACATGGAGATCGTCATCAGAAATATTATTCCTTATCATCGACCCGGCTTCATCTTAAAACTTCCTTAAATTCTACATCATCACTCATCTAAATCTGTTTAAGCATCAAACCAGAATATTTTTGGTGTCTAACAACCTTGTGATGTTTAAAGGCTATAACTACTGTGTTTCAAACCAACATAAAACTTTTATGAACGTGCTAATACACATGTTCTATCAAAAAAACAAAAAACAAAATGCAACTGCTAACATTATGTTTCCCTCAACAAATCATCTACCTCTGCATCACCAAACCGTGAGAACACCCAAAAGCAGATAAAATATTCATTTCTTGTATAATTTTATGTTTTCCTTCTCCCTAAAATCACGAAGTCACGTCTCAATCAAAATTTTGGGGGAAGAAATCAGACCTTATAAGTTTTGGCAGAGGCATCTAGTTCTTCAACAGAATAAACAAATGACAAATATTCAAAAGAAATCAGGAAGAACCGCTCATTGAGTAAGCAACTAGTCCTGAATTTTCAAATTAATCCTTTTCATTAGGAATTCGACTTATAAAGCATTCTTATGACTAAAAACACCAAAAACCCCGCAGAAAATACTGATATGGGTTCGAATGAACAATCATCTACAGTGAACAACATTCTAATGATGCTATGAGAGCACCATCGAGAATTACCATCCAAGCATCAAATTCATTCATAAACAAATTATCAAGTACTAATAGGTCACTTCATGGATGCAGAGATTGAGTTGAATTATCAGTAGTCGCCTACAAAATGATATTTCATTGCATAGACTGTGATTTAAACAATACATCAAGTACAATGACACCAAAACCCATCAAAGTGACAGCCACCATATCATGCTTGCTGACTCAGGTAAATTATACCTTGCCTTTTCCAGCTTGTAGAGATTGGATTTTTTGTTGTACTTTAAATATCTGTAAATTGAGGATATGTAGAAGGCGTTAATGCCAGCTAGTTCAGAAAGGGGAAAACGAAACAAATTGAACAACATAAGAGATGAATTAAAAAATTAGATCACATTAGATTTCATAATAAACTAGAGGTTTATCAGCAACAGTTCAAAACAACATCAATGCAAAGAATATAAACGTAAACGCATGTTTCTTGGAATAAGTATAGTGAAGGTCCGTTATTTGAGCAATTAAGTTTGAAAAACTGTCAGGTATGCACAAAACTTTCAATTAAGTGCGTACATAAGATATCATCATCCACCGAAATTCTAACTTCAGAGTTCAGATGACAGCACCAGTATTTTGTTACAAGCTCCAATGACAATGAAATACTATTGCTTAATCAAACTCCAGATTAGAAAGAAGCCAAATACCATGTGGGAAAAAAATCATTTAAAACCACTACTATAGAACTCAAATTGATTGGAAAAGCTAGACGGGTTACGAACCGCTTCTTTCTTGCTGTTCTGCTTTTCTTCTAAATCTTGGAGAGTAGAATCCAAGCGCTTCCTGATCCAAGAACAGAAATTTAGAACCAATAGTAGACGAAACAAGAGCAGCAAGGAACAGAGAAGAAATTGTCCAGCAAGAAATCTCTTGCAGCTCCAAGTTGATTAAGTACAAATGCTTAATTATCAATTGACTTATATATCATGTGATTACTTCACAAGCACAAAAACAGTTGTGCAATTGACAGCCATGAATGACACTCACAGAAAATGCATCACTGGTCAAGCATACCTTATATGAAATGATATTTTTAAAAAAGAAAAAAAAAATATTAACCTCCATAAGGCTAACTACGAAAAGTAAACATTTTCTTATCGCAAGAAATTAATACCCTTCAATAGTGCACAGAGACAAGTCAATTTCTGCAGCACTTAAACCTCTACCACTCTGAAAAATCCTAAATTGTGAGTAAAGGTGACAGCTTCCCTTCGACTTTAGTTTAAATCAGTATTATGACAGGAGATAATAACCCTCTAATAAACTGGCCAATAATAAGCTTTATCCGTGCTGAATAAGGCCTTTTTATCCTCAAAAAATTCACAGATCATTTGTTGTTATTTACTGTTCTCCTTCAAATTTGAGTTATACGTCAACTCGAATTTTGGTCCAAGCTAATGACTCAAAATTTGGGAGGAATCAAAACTGAATTTTCAACACTCTTTGAACTCATAGAAAGGGGAAAAACAATAATTTCTGCCATAGACGTGCACGTTCCCCCTAAATTTAAGCAAAAAATAAAAACACGGCTAGAGTTCTCCATTATCTATCGCATGAAAATAGTCAGGAGGACAACAGGTAGCACTATAATGTCACGCTCATAAGCTTCTAAGAAATACAAAACAATCTCAAAGAAACGAGTCTAACAAAGCATTTCAAAACACTATAATCTTCCAACTGTCAAACAAACGTCAATGGCTGAAATCAAGCATACAGCTCAGCAGAGATGTATTCAATCCGCTTGCGAACATTAGCATTTGCCTCGGCCAAGTCCTGCTTCACTAGCACGGGACCAATCAATTTGTACACATTCGCTTCGGCAGTCAACAGATCCAGTTCCTTTAGAAATAGCACCATAAATCGGTAAACGAACAAAACATTAATCAGAAACAAAATTCAAGCGCGTGGAAATCGCAACACAGTGAGACGATAAAAGTGGACCTACCTTCAGAACTAGCTCGTTTTCGCCTAGCTGTATAGTATATTTCTTTCTAATTTGGTGATTCTTAGAAATATCTGTACAATTGAACACAGATATTTGAAGCGAACAACCTCGAAATTAATTAAAAATTCGCGCAAACGATAAACAAGATGTGAAAAAACAACCTTTCTGAAGTTTGTTGAGATCGTTGGCCTTGTTCTCAAGGTCTTTCTGTAACTCCTTCGCAGCGGCCGGAGATCCCATCGCTTCACCGCCTCAAAATGCCGGCAGTATCTTCCACTTCCCGAAGGCGACAAAGCCGATTGGCGGAATAGGTAATGACAAACCCCGTCTTCTTCGCATTCCTATTTGGACTTTAGAGTCCAATTGAATATGTTTCTTGGCCCATTGTTCAGATTTCAATCTATAAGCCCATCTATTTAATGAACACTTATAGGGCCCAGTATTGAATTTTTTTGGGCCAAAAATACATAATTAAATTGAATAAAAATGAAATACAAAACATAGTAAATTAGAAATTAAAAGTGGAGTTTGCCATTTTATCAAAAAAAAAAATTGACATAAGTATAATAAAATACTGGTAACTCTTTTTTCTAACTATTTTATAACAATTATTATAGATGTATGTAAGTTTTAAAATAATTTAAATTAAAAATTTTCAAAGTCCACTAAGTATCAGAAATATTGGAAGTCATTTAAAATCCTTTTAAAATGTATTTAAAAATAAAATTAGAAACGACTTTGGAATTTTAAACATCCGTCTAAAATTTATTTGCCAAAAATACATAAAGAAATTGAATTTTAAATATTTTTTAAATTTTTTTTCGATTAATTTAAAAAAAATTATATGACGATAAATAATTATTAAGTCAAATATACAACTAAGTTTTTTTAATCATATTAATAAAAATATAATAAATAAATATTTGTCACTAGAGCTTATAATATTATTTTTGGACACCAAAACAAAAATAATCATCAATATTTTTTTTTTAAATATGATATCATACACTGAATTCGAAAAAATGTTTAACGAGAAAATTATAGATCATAAAAAAACAAATCTTTTGAAAAATAAATGATGGTCGAAGAATCGATAACATTTTCTAACAAGTTTCGTGTCTTTTCGCATCGTACTTTAAATTAAATATAAATAAACAATTTTTTTAGCAATATATTTTAGATGTCTATATAAATTTTTTATTGAGTTATAAAATTAATAATATTATAATATATTTATAATTTGGATATTTTGTCACTAGTTTAACGACGGAATACCTAATTCAGTGCTCACTTTAGAGACGGATTTAAATAAGTCGTCACTAAAATAATGAAAGTTCATTTAAAACCATGGTAATTTACCCATGGTTTTACGAAAATCATAGAAAAATTCAATTTAACGACGATTTTTTAAAATGTCAAAAAAAACAAGTGCTTTGTAGTGTAAAATAATAATAAAAAAATAAGTTTGGGTAGTGTATTCAATTCCATTTGAAAGAATAATTTTAAAAATAAATTTGACCAATATTATTTTGTTACATATACCGATAAAAAAAATATAAATAACAACTATGTATAAATAAATGTGTGTAACAAGTGTGTGCGACAAATAGCACCACTAAAATTTATCCAGTATGGTCCTCCCACAGTCCATTGAATCCATTATTGTCAGCTATATATGATCCAAAATTTTGAATCCAAATAATCTTTTAAAAGTGTTGAACTTTTACAGTTTACAATAAATTTGCTCAGCTCAAGTTTTAATTAGATAATAATAATAACAACAACAACTAATGACATGAAAAATTATAAAAGTAATAAAAACTTTTGTGAGACAATCTTATAAAAATAATATTTTTTATTGTAAATATGAATGGATTGATCGGTCTCACGAATAAAGATACGTGAGATCATTTCACAATACCTACTCTAAATAGTTTTCATTTTCATTAAATGTATACCCAATCGACCAAAGTTTTGTCAAACCAAACCAAATTAATAAAAATACTTTAAAAAATTGCTTTCCTACTTTGACTTTCCAAACCCTAAATAGTAATTATATGGTTAGTTAACGGACAATTTCCTATTCCAAGTTGGGTGGAATTGGATAGTTCGGCAAATCTAACCATGAGGGGGAGGGGGAGGGGGAGGGGGAGGATAGAGATATATACCGATATTCGGGAATAGATACATGCTATATAGTTGTATTTGCTACATCGTTTGTGTGTTCTTATCTTATTGGTAGCTATCAACCTAAAAACTTTCACTCCGTGTCATATGATAATGTGCAAAAACTTGTGTGAAACGATCTCACGAGTCGTATTTTGTGAGACAGATATTTTATTTGAGTCATTATGAAAAAATATTATTTTTTATGAATTAGATGCTTGGATGGGCTATCGATTAAGCCGTTGAAAAGTGATACATGCTATAATTCTTATAAACATGCATATTCCAAATCTTTAAATAGGAATCATTTCCATTATGGATTTGCTACCACACGTAGATCGAGTGGCGGGCCATATGTTATTTGATATGGATCTAAAAAGCGAAGGAGAAAAAGGTAAAAAAGCAAACATTATTGCTGGCCTTCAGTATTCGCATGCCTTGATAGTAAAAAATAACGGTTAAACGGTTTTTGCGAGTAATCCAGTTATGAAAACAATGGTAAAAAAGCAAGAAGTTCAAATAAAGCGATAGGGATGTGTTTGTCTTCGGGGAACAAGTTGGTCTTCCACTTCATTCCTCACGTTCCCAGCTCGATTCCAACCCCACACATTTCCCATGAAAAAATCGAGTTTACTTTCAAGATTAAATTCGAAAATCACTACCTGTACAAATTGCGTGACGAAATGCATTTGAAATTACAAAATTACGCATACATTTTTTTTGAAAAAAATATTTACGAAGTTCATTTAATATAATTTTATAATTTCTAATACACTTTAAAACATAATTTGTAACTCAAATTATAGACTTAGCCTCACACATTAAATTTTCTAAAAAAAGATTAATATATATATATATATATATATATATATATATATATATGTATATATCAGCGAGGTAAGAGAAAATGGCATAAAAACAAATCCAAAGTACAAGCTTCAAATCCTGAACGATCTTACCCCCGTAGCCCTTCCCGCTTCCACCTCATATTTACCAACTGCCGCCCCTGTCACCCACTCATTACCGTACACTCGCACTTTGACTTGCTCTATTGTTTGCCTGAAAATTACACACCCATCTCCGAGTTCCATACACCCAAATTGGTGAACTTGGAGCACAAATGGGATTTCAGTGGAGTATAGTTACAGCATGTGTTCCGTACCTAATCTCCTTCATAGCTCTTATCTTGCTTTTTGAACAGATTTCTTATCTGAAGAAGAAGGGATTCTTGCCAGGTCCGCCTCTTGTTCTTCCCTTCGTCGGCAACGCCATCTCCCTGGTCGCAAATCCCACCAAATTCTGGGACATCCAATCGTCCTACGCCAAGTCCACGCCATTGGGAATATCCGCAAACTACATCATCGGGCGTTACATTGTTTACATTTACTCCACTGATCACTCCCACAAAGTCTTTGCCAACGTACGCGACGATGCCTTCCACCTCGTTGGGCACCCCTTTGGCAAGAAACTCTTCGGTGAGCATAATCTAATCTACATGTTGGGCCAAGAGCATAAAGATTTGCGCCGCCGGATAGCACCCAATTTCACCCTCAAAGCTCTCCAAACGTATACTGATATACAGCAGCGGATTATTATCAAGCACATGGAGTCATGGTGCAAGAAAGCTCAAAACAAGTCGATCCCACTCCGCATCCTCTGCCGCGACATGAATTTAGAAACCTCGCAGACTGTCTTCGTGGGACCTTATCTGACTCAGGAGGCGCGTAAGCGGTTTAATGTGGATTACAATTTGTTCAATGTTGGGCTGATGAAACTTCCTTTCGACTTACCGGGATTCGCCTTCAGAAACGCGCGGCTTGCTGTGCAGAGACTGGCGGAGACGCTCGCTGGTTGCGCGGAGGAAAGCGAGAGGAAAATGAAATCCGGAGAAGAACCCACTTGTTTGATAGACTTCTGGATGCAAGAAAATGTGAGGGAAGCATCCGAGAATTCATTCGAGTACAGCTGCAAAGAAATCGGTGGCCATTTATTCGACTTCCTCTTTGCTTCACAGGACGCATCGACGTCGTCCCTGCTGTGGGCGGTGACCTATTTGGATTCACACCCTCAGGTTCTGACCAGAGTACGCGAAGAGGTAGCCAACTACTGGGTACCAGAAAAAGGTGGCCTCATCACGGGAGAAAATCTGAGAGAAATGAAGTACACAGAAGCGGTGGCGCGTGAGGTCGTGAGGATCAGAGCTCCGGCGACTATGGTGCCACACATAGCCGGCGTAGACTTCCCGTTGACAGAAAATTACACCATTCCTAAGGGCACCATCGTCTTTCCGTCCGTCTTCGACTCTTCTTTTCAAGGGTTCAGCGACCCGGAACGGTTCGACCCGGATCGGTTTATGTCGGATCGACAAGAGGACCGGATTTATAAAAAGAACTATTTAGTATTCGGGGCCGGGGCCCACCAATGTGTGGGCCAGAGGTACGCCATTAATCATCTGAAGCTCTTCATCGCGTTGTTTGCCACGTTAATTGATGCAAAGAGGGACAGAACGGACGGCTGCGATGAAATCTCGTACGTACCGACCATTGTCCCTAAGGACGAGTGCAGGGTGTTCCTTTCGCGGAGATGTACATAATTCCCGCTCTCGTCGTCACGGAAATGCCCTTCGCTGTTTGTTCTCTCGATTAGCGTTGTGTGTCGGAGGCTGTAATTGTCAGACGGAATGTCAAATTATTTTATTTTCAGATGAAATTCGGAAGCACAAAACAATCGGGTGGCGTCGCTTCCGGGTCTTGTTTTGGGGATTGTTGTAATTTCCTCTCGCTTTTCTCCCATTATTCTTGGCACAGATAAATTATTTATTGATAATAAAAAATTGATTTCAATTTTTTATTATTGTGGACTTTTTTGGTTATTATTTTGAGTATGATTTTTATTTCTAAGTGATAAAATATCGAGGTAAAACGGACGTGTAACTAACTATTATTCAATTGGATTTGAATATTTATTTGCCGCTAATAATTATATATGCCGAATAAGTTGTCCTTGAACTGGCAAGTTTGTCCGTATATTGCCGTGTTCGTGGCTTTGGCCACGGGAAACAGAATTTTGACAAGGACTTCTGTTTTTTTTTAATAATCAGGCAGCTATATAATTATTATTATTTTTTATTTAATCATATATATTAAACATTTATTGTAAAATTATTTATAAGTTAAAAAATTGTTCGATTTAAAAGAAAAAATTTATTTAGATTTTTTATATATGAAATATGAAGTGACTTGAAGAGATTTTTAATAAGATAAGAAGAATAATTCTGAAATTAAATATTTTGATGTTTTCCAAAATAATTACTTTAAGATCTCAAACTTAATAATATAATATATAAAAAGTTTAATCCTTACTTTATTTGATAAATTTATATTATTATCTTTTGATTATAAAATCTTATCTTTAAATGCTATGGGCTTAGAATATTAAGAACGCCCATAGTAAGATTCACCCACTCAGCCAGAATCTATGCATTATTTATACGAACAAACAGAAATCTTCTAACTTAGTTTGTATTTTTGAATTCTATTCTTGTTTGTTTGTTTGTAGGTGTTGTTTGTCACGAAAATTTGCGGGCGTGCCAGGCACGTGTTCGTGCCAAATGTGAATTAATCTGACTTCATTTACCAAGCGTTGTAGGTCTCGATTCGGTTGTAAGTTCTAACTCCTTTGAAATGGCTTCAAAGCGAAAAAAATAAACTGAAGAATATAATGAAATTGTAGAGAAAATCCATTAACAACATCAAATCTAATTACGTTGTTATGAACATGAACGACATTTTAACAACAAAAAGTTGGAGGAATATGCAAAAATTCAAGAAACTTGACTGTTGGAAAACATGCATAGAATTGAGAGAATTCTGCAGAGCTCTGCTGTAGATTTGTTGGATTGATTTGTCGGTCCTTTCTCTGATTCCCTTCCCTCTCTTTTTGTCACATTCTGCACAGTAGTTTTCCCTTCCCTCATCACTCCACGTTCTTCCATGTTCTTCCACGTCGGGCAATGGCAGCAACTGATCCTACGTTTTTTCATTGGGCCAACTGCAATTTCCCTTGGGCTTTTTATCTGTTTGGGCTGTAGCTCCTGAGCTTCAAAGACCTTGGCTAAACAACTGCAAGTTGGGTTAATGACCAATTTATTGGGCTAAACAATTGCCCCTTGTAGCCAATTTGGGCCAATGACCAATTTGGCTCATTTTGGCTAATTTAACCAATTCAACCCAGTGGGCCAAGTTGGCTATTTATTTGCTTTGTTTGGTCTTTAACTATTCAGAGCACAGCGTATAATCACATGGTTGAAAGGAATTGTTCTACCGACTTGAAGAAGAATTGACCGAGACACATGTTTTTCTTCCATCAAGTTAAATACAAGTCTGCATTCCCTGAACCCCCTAATTCCTCTCACCTTCCTTAAACCTTTCTTTATCTTTTTATTTCTCACTTCCACCAAACCTCTTTCGGTGCCCACTGATTTTCCCGAAGAAATTGCTGCTCTATCGACTTTGTGATGCCATCCAAGTTTCTGAAAATCGCCATCATCAATCTCCTTTACATCAAGCCACATCTTCTCAAGGTAAGTATATTTCACCATTTTTTCAATCCTCCATCACAAAAACATTGTAGAAGTTGCCACATTTCATGCTGCACTCAAGGTGTTTGTGCATATGTTTGAATGAGTTTTTGACAAACAACACCTTGCAACACCCAATGCTTGCACCTCAATAGAGCGGCTCCCTTTGTGTGCATATTCAAAACTTGGTCTATAATTTGTAAAACTTATATAATCTTCCATGTGCTTACAAGAAATGCACCAGCATAAGGAATTATGATGCTATACCAAATTCACTGAGGATGAGGTCCCAATTTCCGGAATTTTGACGAGCCATAAACTCAAAAATGACAACATTCATTTCATCTCATAAAGAAGTGACAAGTGCCACATCAATGACAATATATAGCGCACACAAAGCATAGTTTTGTTGATCAAAACTCCATTATTTCTCATGTGATTCTCATTTATTTTTCAGGAAACATGGTTGGAGAAATCGAATATTTGAGAATCTCATAGGCCGATGCAAGAAAGTACCTTAAAAATAAATGGAGATGAAAAATCCTCATGGTAGTGCTGCTGGACAATTCAACAGAAAATTACCAAGCTTTGATGAATATCTCTGCCAGCGACTGAACATACATGTACGGAGTGTAATACACATTGAAATGAAAAAAAAAATACGTAGGCTAGGGACAGTAGGTATACTTTTTTGCACTTGTTTGCCATGGTTTGACAATTGTATTTTATGATGTGTAGAGTTGGAAAAGTGGCTTGAAAGCCAAACTTTGTTTGTAAAAATACATTGTTGTTCTTGTATATGTTGCTTGGGATATATTTGCAGGTGTTTACAATTTTGGCATATCACATTTATAAAAGAAACTCTGCCAAATTTTTTAAAATTAAACAGACGGCAAAAAACATGTTTTTCTTCAATATTGACGCAAACACCACTAGTCAACATTTGTCACCAACCAACAACTAAACAACATTTTTCGAATAATGCTCACCGAAGTTTCGAGATATGCAATAAATGAACTTCTCTTTATCACCGATTTGGCCAACTAACACAACGAGCACTTTACCCAAATTAACTACAGCGATCTCCACGAGCCAGTATTTTTAATTCTTTACAAATGCTCCATCATTATTTACAAACCAGTTCAGCAAGAAATGGCTTAAAAGCTTATTCCTCTAATATTTACAGGAACTTCTTACAATTTAATATGACAGATTCAAACAAAGTGGACATCCAGCCTACTTTGTACAATACTTCTCATCTATTCCATCTTTATGAACCATTTGTCTCCGGCTGTCGATCATTCATATGAGCCGGAGCTAAGATTAAATCCTCCGTTTGTAACTCTTCTTCCTCGCTACCTCTACATTCCTCTTCAAATATTACTTCAACTCCATCGATATCTCACAATTCTTGAGACTGCACTTCGTTCACCAGGCGCTGCAATGTGGCTTTTCATTCAGAAGTTGCAGCCACTTCCATATCTTCTTTAGTGAATTTAATCATTGACCTCCTCGATAATAAGCCAGACCATGGGTCTAGGAGAAACCATGGCGGTGGGTTTGAGAACCTTCTCAACTGCTGCTTAACCTTTTGAGTGTCCATGTACACTGCTTCTGGTTGTCCATGCACCTTGTAGTTACGAAACTTAATTTGACCAAAAGCTCCATCATAATATCTAGCTTCCACGACATTGGAATTAGATTGATACGGCTGTGAATCAGCCTGTATCACTTCCACCCCATCCCCTTCCCACATTAACAATATTTGGTGCATGGATGATGGTACACAATGATTGGAATGAATCCAATATCTCCCTAACAAAGCATGGAAGCTAGCACTGGAATTGACTACGAAAAGGGCTGACATAGAGGATCGAGACCCTACAGTAACATTTGCTGGTTAAACTCCCAAGGTTTTGGTAGATTCCCCAGTAAAAGCTGCCACAGAGAATTCGGTAGAGATCAAGTCTTCCACATTCTTCCCAACTTCTGAAAGATTCTGTATGGCAAAATATTCACAGCAGACACATTATCTATCAACACTCTAGACGACGACTTTCCATTCACATGTGCTACAATGTAGAGTGCTTTGATATGTTTCGTCATTTCGTTGGTGGGTCGTTTCATCAACACTCTTTTATCTTCATCAACAAAAACACTGACGCTTTCACTCACCATATCAGATTGAACGGATTCTGCACCATTTTGATTTCCAGTAAAGACATCGGTTTCACACGTCCTTTTGCGTTTAAACTCCTTTGGCAACATCAACGAGCCAGTGGCACACTCAAATGAAACGAGGATCTGCCCCACCTTGAAAGTAGCCTTCTTGACTGGTTCATCGTCCTCTTCTGATAACAAGTCGTCATCTTCCTCACCATAATCTTCAGTGGCCCTCCTTCCAAATTTTTTCTTCTCTTTACCTGGTTCCTCCATCTTCAACCTGCGCTCAGCAGCTTTTTCCCTCAACAAACGTCGCTTTTGGGTCCGAGAAAGAGGTTTTGGAAACTTTGGATGTTTTACTCGCCTCCATACGCCGTCGGTAACTGCTCTAGGAGGAACAACAAAGCGGGACTTCCTCTCATATTTTTTATCCGTATCCAGAATGGATGGCCTTTGTCTTGTCTTCTCAAATAACTGCCGGTCCGCTCTCTTTCGCCATTCATCGACCAAGGATGTGGGCCCCTTCTGAGGTACTGGTTCCCTGGTCTTTTGGCCATGGATTCCCTGTCATACCTCATATTCCTCCCAGTATAATGCAGACCGCCTCCACTGTAATAGTGGTCTTTTTCATGAACAACTTCTGTCTTCTTCTCCTTGACCTCAAATATCATTTTTCGAGGCACCCAACACTTCTTTATGGTAAATCTTGGTTTGATGGACCTGTCCCCGTACCCGTTCATTCTCCTCTCATTGATCAAGAAACGCAAGTCAGTACCGCCCATGTTCACATTGGCTACCGGGGGAAAATGATCTTCATCCACTATCATCGCTTCCTTTTTCTCGGGAAATTTCAGGACTCCCTTGTTGATTCTTTCATGCATGACATTCTTGAACGCCCAACAAGCATTAGTATTATGGTTGAAGGAAATTTGATACTGACAGTAATATCTTCCTTTCAACTCCTTCGTGGGTAGCTTGTGATCTGGGGGGAATGTTATGAACTTTTCCTTCACTAAGTGATCGAAGATTTCCTCCGTCTTTGATGCATCGAAAGTACAAGGAGTTTGCACTGGAGGAATGTTTTTCTTGGAAAGTTCTTCACTCTTGCGCTTCAATAAAGGGACAGTGCGTGATCCGGAATTTGCTACTTCTGCCAGTGCAACTTCCTCCACTTCCTGGAAATAAGAGCCCACTGTAGACTTTCTTTTATGACTCTCTTCTCGTAACAATTCCTCATACTCTGGCACTTTGGCAGCAAGTTCATAAAAATCACGGAATTTCGTCCCTTGAAACTTCTTTCTAAGTTCAAAATCGAGTCCTCGCTGTGCCATTTTCACGTATTCTGATTCAGGGAGGAAAACTCGGCATCTGCTTCTCACCCTCTTGAACTTACAAATGAAATCATTGGCAGATTCCTCCGGTTTTTGGACCACCCTTGACAATTCCGCTATACTAATCTCAGGTACTGTCCGGAAGAATTGTGTATGGAATTGACGTTCCATATCGTGCCAAGTCATAATAGAGTTTCGAGGTAGTGTTGCATACCATGTGAAAGCAGTACTGGTCAGGGAATTGGGGAACAAACGTAACTTGTAATGAGAAAAGTTCTCCAAATTTTCCAATTCCCCACACTGAATTGTAAACTTGGCCACATGTTTCATGCTGGATTGACCGTCTTCCCCGGAATATAACGTGAAGTCTGAATGCGGTATCCTTTTGGATAAGGGTTGTCACGATCCACAACATCAGGATAAGGTTTATTGAATTTTGGTCGGTTGATTGGCCTCACGCCTGGGCCATACAACTCTTGAATCACATCACGTACCATCTCAAAATCCAACGTTGGAGTTTGTCTTAACTGGTGAGGAGGATAGATTGCCCCCCGAGTGTTATTCCCCAAACCTGGCGCTGAATATCCAAGCATTCCCCCATCAACATACATCTCTGGATGTAAGTTAGGAGACGTCACAGAGAACACATTAGCAGCCATTTGTTTACTGTTGCTCCAGTTTTGGAATTTCAATCCCAACTCCTCATCCTTTTTGTGCGGAGGAGTGTATCTCCCTTCCCTGGCAGATTCAGGAATTCGTGCTTCCCCCAAGCGGCGACTTTCACCTGCCTGAGAAACTCCTGATCCTTGGCTTTGATCTTTCAGCAGCTTGACGTCATTCTCTTGAAGTTTATCACTCTCTGGTATAACCACTTCGCCTTTTGCAGACTTTCTCCATTCCTTCATTTCTGCCACAAATTCCATCATGACAGTAGCAAAAGTTTGAGTCATTTCCTTGAGATCGCTGTAGATATTTTTCTCCATGGCCAACATGAAGTTCTGCGAAGACCCATCACCACCAGAAACAACAATTCCTTCCTTCACAGTCTCTTCCTCGAACTGGTGTACGAGCCTTTCAACCGTTCTTCCTTCTACATCAGTTTCCTGAAACTCTTCTTGTGAGCGATGACCTTTCCCCAGTGATGGAGGAATTCCTTCACTTTTCTCAGTACGCTTTGGAGGCATTGTGTCCCACTGGGCGTGCCAACTTGTTTGTCACGAAAATTTGCGGGCGTGCCAGGCACATGTTCGTGCCAAATGTGAATTAATCTGACTTCGTTTACCAAGCGTTGTAGGTCTCGATTCGGTTGTAAGTTCTAACTCCTTAGAAATGGCTTCAAAACGAAAAAAATAAACTGAAGAATATAATGAAATTGTAGAGAAAATCCATTAACAACATCAAATCTAATTACGTTGTTATGAACATGAACGACATTTTAACAACAAAAAGTTGGAGGAATATGCAAAAATTCAAGAAACTTGACTGTTGGAAAACATGCATAGAATTGAAAGAATTCTGCAGAGCTCTGCTGTAGATTTGTTGGATTGATTTGTCGGTCCTTTCTCTGATTCCCTTCCCTCTCTTTTTGTCACATTCTGCACAATAGTTTATCCTTCCCTCATCACTCCACGTTCTTCTACGTCGGGAATGGCAGCAACTGATCCTACGTTTTTTCATTGGGCCAACTGCAATTTCCCTTGGGCTTTTTATCTGTTTGGGCTGTAGCTTCTGGGCTTCAAGGACCTTGGCTAAACAACTGCAAGTTGGGTTAATGACCAATTTATTGGGCTAAACAGGTGTATTTTATTTGATTAACCAATTTATCGAATATTGTTTAATTATCAAACAATGCATGTCTATTGCTTATTTGTATAATGCTATATATGTACAATAAATTTTATTTTTTTATATGCATTCGATGAATCGAAAAGGTACTATTTAATATTTAAGATTTTTTCTATAAATTTAATTTTTGATGAAAAAAATAGAGGACTTACAAAAATATTATTTTGAGATTTTAAAAATTATACCAAGAAATTATTTTATGAATTATTAAATAATTATAATAATTGTATATAATATAGATTAGCAATATTGGGCCACTGGTCTGGATCTTATTTTCGGGCTAGATTTACTGAAAGCCCAATATAATTTATTTGGGCCATCTTATTAGTCATTTGTTCGCTAAATTATAAAACAAATCCCCCATTTTCCATCACAGAAGCAGAAGCAGGGAAAATGGGCGAAGAAGGGGGAGAATCGGAATCGAAGGCGTCGCGGAAGAGGACGGCAGTGGAATCTCTGGGATGGCTAACGGAATCTTCCATCATGCCGCGCAAGCATCGCGCCATCGAAGGCGTCGGGCCGTCCTCCATCCTCGAGCTCAAGGCTCAACTGTACAAGTCCCAGGAGGACTCTAAGCGCCACCCTAAGGAGTCTGTTCAATCCGCCGACGCTAACTACGCCCAACATCTTGAGGTGCATCGTGCCAAGATGAAGATATCCGCGCAAGATTCATTCTCCGCCAAGAATTCCGGCGTAGATACCCGTGCAGCGAAGTATAGTTGCTTTTTTCTGGCATCCTCCTTTCAATAGATTAATGATTACTGTTAAGGGCATTTGTTGTCATTCTTTATGTTTTGGCGCTTACGATATATAATTGAAGTTATGGTGAACGAATAGGGTTCTATTGTTTTGCCGGATGTGGAATCGTTATATGCAATCAGTTGGTGATCTCTTACTTGTTTCCTTTTGTTCTTTTAAATGTCTGATGGTGTACGAGATTTTTGTTGGAACTTATGGTTTAGCGAATGCAGGCTATTATGATGTCTGATTAGAGTCTCCGTGGCCTTAGGGTTCAGAAATTTATGAATGGTAATTGTATATAAATAATTTTTGAATGTGAATGTGATATATTATAAGTCAAAGTTTTGTTGTGTAACCGTGTATACCTAAGATATTGAGTCTTGGTAAATTGCACTGTTATCTGATAGAAGAATTCGTTTTTGTCTTGTCTCAGGGATAAGCTCGAGCTAAAAGCAGTCAATGATGGATCAGCAAGCTATGCAGCATTAGAGAGGAAAGCAGAGCTGTATGATAAGCTTGTCAGAGGTGAACTTTCTGATGAGGAAGAGTCCGAGAAGTATTGCGTTAACTTCTTTCGGAAGGGTGTTGAGCAGAATGAGTCCCTGATGTCTGGGGACCAACATATGTCTCCACATGAACTTCAAGATAAGAATGGTGATGGCAATGATGATCCACTCTTGCAACAAACAAAAGCTGCAGGTGTTGGCCAAACAACTGCTACGGTAGACAGAAGTGAACATAAGCGCTTTGTAATGTAGGTTCTTCAACATCGACAAGAGTTGACATTTTATTTTTTATTTTTTTTTTTGTGTTCACGAACTTAATGATACTTGGTATATCAGTTGTCTCATGCCATATGAATTGAGAATATATTCATCCCTGCCCCAATAAGTTGATCTGATATAAGTGATGCCTGGAGATGGCACACACATAGTCGTATACTAATACCCTTTGAACTCCAATTTTGAAATTGTACGACTTTCCCGTAAACGTGCATAAGTAACGAGTGAAATGGCTCTTTGAGGTAAATCTATCATTGAGTGTATAAGAGAGTCTATCTTCTTTGATGTCGTGAATACCTTTTCTGACTATTGCTTCCTTTCTCAGGGAAGTTCACGAAGAAGCAAATCAAGCAAGGGAGAAAGTTTCCGAGCTCAAAATGCGCAGACAAGAGCAGGCTGCTGCTCGTAGAGAGAAACTAAAGCAGGCCTACTTGCGGAAGCAGTTTGAGAAATTGAAAGCATCCAAAGTTCAACCTGAGTGAAAGGTGACTGTCCTATATTTTCCTCCTTGTCATAGTTATAAATTTATAGGTAATGCTTTTACATGTTCTTTTTTGTATGTATCTGTAATAAAAGTTCATGGCTTTGATGTTGATCAAATGTTTGTTTCCTATGAAAACAGATGTTCATTTTTGCCAAGAAGCTTTCAAGGTGATGCGAAACTGCACCAGATGTTGACCGGCCTCACTGCCTGATCTGCGAGCAAGGTGAACTTTGTGATCTCATTGATGGTCAGATTGGAGAAAAATGAGGTAGCCTTCCAGTAAAATCTAACCTCGAACAAAGCCATAGGGGGAGAGGTACTAAGAAATTACCTGATGAAAGCTTCGAGCTTCGGTATGTGAATTATCGGAAACTCTACTGTTTCCAGATAGAATAGTGGTCGATATCTGCTTCTTTGGGTTTATCTCAGCTGGAAGAACGGAGCTATTTACATCTCTCAGTCTTAGACATCGCTAATTGACTTGTTTATATGTATATATGACTCTGATTTATTGTATATGAGCATGTACACACTATGGTCGATTTGTAGACCAATTGCTTTTCGTTGAAAATTTATTATTATGGGGAAACACATTGCCCGTAAACCGTAAACCACAATATTCTTGCCACTCCCCTACGCAAGGAAAATCTTAGTTGTACCCTGGAAAGACAACAAGAGGTTATATCGTATTTTCAAATACGGCAAGTAATTTTGGCTCCTAAAAAATATTTTCCCACGCATATATTTGAATAGTCCAAGTAAGTAAAAAATCTAGTTTTTTATTTAAATAGAACATGTTTCCACTCCATCTTAAAAAAATTCTATCACCCATCCCAACATTGAGCTTCAAAAGGATTTCGTCAAAAAATGCCATCCTCTGATATGATTTATTTCTTATCCTTATAATTTGGGGGTAGAATTTAGCTCATCGCCCTCCATAAAGTTATTGTCTTTGAAATTGCTCATCGTAAATGCTAGATATATCTCATCTACACGTTAACATTTTCATGATTGGACCTCTTTTAGACAGATTTAAATACCGGAAATTTGGGTTCAGTCCCCAGCCGTCATTTTTTTTTGTGTTCAGTCCTTAGGTACTTTTTTAGTACCACATTTCCACATGAAGTGTACCACATTTCCACATGAAGTGTACCACATTTTGTATGACATAGTACCACAATTTTGTGGGTAGGGAGTGAAGCCAAAGAAATTTTTTGATTAGGGATTTTTCAATAACTTCCCCATTTAAATAACATATTTTTTGGTGGAATATATAAATACTTTAGGATTTGAAATAAATGAGAGTTCGTGCAAGCGTAATATTGGACTGAAATTTTTTTAAGATTGCAAATTTTTTGTATGTTTCAAAAGGAGAGAGCTGAAAATTTATTTAAGTATGATTTTAGTTTATTTACAGAGAAAAATATGTCTGAACATATGGAAAACCTTAGATAACTAAATAAGAAACATCACAAGTTTCTTTTCAAATTGGAAAAATTAGTTACTAAGAACAATGATGTGTTGTCAATGGAGGTGAAAGATGTGGAGAAATCAAGTGAGATTTCAAAAAATAAGAGAAAATAAAATGGAGTAATATTCGAAGTGTGAACGACTCAGATAAACAAAATAAGCCCATAAAGGAAAAAAAAAGCAAGTATCAAAAAAATTAATTAACATCAAATCCGACGATGAATGAAAAAGAAACACAAAATTTAGATTTGATGATGAGATTGCTGAATTTAATCAAAAAAATTAAATAGCATGAAAAATAAATAAAAAAAGATGGAAAATATTTTGAATGATTCAAAAATCAAACAAGGAAAAGATTGAATAAGTTAAATCATGATTGTTTAAAATGATATAATAATATTTTTTATTAATTAATTTGTAAAAAAAATATATGTATATGCTGATTTGGAAATTTACGATCAATATACATAATGCACTAATAGTAGTTAATCAAATCATAAAACACGTCTAAATTCAAAATAGTAATATGCTTATTTGTGATTTAATGATTGTCCCGTAAAATCCATACGTGATTTTGATGGGCACTCTTTCCGAAACATGCATGGATCGTTCACCATTTGAAAAATCCAAAATGAAGAATCTCTCAAGACACATCCTATGTATATAACAACATTTGAATGGCTAATTATTATAATTATTCATTATTGTTAAAAACAATGAAGAATGCAGTCATACGAACTGGAATTTACCCAAAAAACAACGGGCAGCATCCTGTTAGCCACAGCGAAGATTCATAGTACAGAAGACTTCGCGCAAACAAATTGGACAGCAGAATATTTTTAACCGTGAAGACTTCAGTTAATCTATAAATATACCATTCTCCCCCCTACTGATTTTCAGTGAGCAGAAACAGGTTTTCTAAGGTTTAGTTATCCATTGAATCCTGACTAACTAAACAAAGCATGGAAATCACAACGTTCATCGACGAGCACGTTTCTCCGATCCACCCTTCAAGAATCTTTAAATCCTCGATAGTAGATTCCCACAACTTGATCCCAATTAAAACTAATGCCACAAGCTATCAAAAGTGTCGACATTCTTGAAGGCAGTGGAGGCGCCGGAAGCATCAAACAGATCAATTTTGCTCAAGGTGGGAACTTCAAATCTGTCAAATACCGCGTGGATGAGCTAAACGAAGAGTCCTTGGTATACAGGTATACGTTGATTGAAGGCGATGCATTGATCGAGAAACTCGAAAAGATTACGTATGAGGTGAAGCTTGAGCAAACTGAAGATGGCGGTTCGGTATCTAAGGTGACTAGCAAGTACTACACGGTGGGCGATTTTGTCCTGAAAGAAGACGAAGTGAAGGCGGGGAAAGAAAGGGTTTTGGGAATGTATAAGGCCGTGGAAGCTTTCCTACTTCAGAACCCTGATGCTTATGCTTACTAATCATTTCTTGGTGTTTCCTGGTTCACTGCATATGTTGTCTGAATATGTTTCCTTTACACGGCTAATATGTTTGTATGATCTTTGATCTGTCTCTTTGTTTACAAGTTGCTGTCCATGGGAATTTCGTAGGTGGAAATAATCGAAATTTGTAATAAATATTTGATTTAATCCGCTCTTTCTTGTTCAATTTCTATGATTGTATGTGCATTAACAGAGAGGTTGGATTCTTGGGAAGTTCTCAAATCGGTCGCTAGCAAGGGAATAATTATATCCCTCAAATTTTTTATTATGTCGATTTCGTCCCACCCAAAATATACATACATATATATATATATATATATGTATGTATGTATATATATATATATGTATGTATGTATATATATATATATATATATATATATATAAATTTAGAAATTGAATATTACTTTCATTAAAAGAAGATTAAACTGGTTAAAATTTTATTCTTTTTTTTCATTAAATAATTCGTTTTAATTAATTGATGACGGGACTCTAAGTAGGAATAATCACAGTAGTTAATGTGTGTTTATGTATATATATATGGTAAATTGGAAAAAAAAAAAAGCCTACACATTTTTCTTTAATATGCTAAATCCCCACGGCGTCGTTAAATTCAGAACTAAAACCCCATTTCAAAAAATAAATAAACTAAACCTCCTTGTGTTATTAAATTTATCGCTAAACCCCATGTCCATAAATCTTTGGGTAGTTTTCTAAAAGCCCTTTTTCTATTTATTTTTTTTTTAAAAAAAGTAGACCTCATTTATATTGTATTAATTTCCATATATACGCAGGGTCACACCGTTGGTCCATTAGCCATAATTTTCTCTAAACCTTTATAATACACTTGCTTTTTAAGCAGCCGCATATGAAATTATACCGAAAGGTTGAACAATTAACGAAGTCCAAAATGCTATTTAATAAAAATAAATACATTTATTTTTACGTCGATTATAGTAAAATCTCTATATAAAGAACATTTGAAAATTTTAATTTGCTGTAAAACAAAATTGAAAAAACATTAATTGTTCTATTATTTTTGAAATTACATTTTCTAGAGATACATGTATTTTATTCTAGCAGAGATTTCAGCTGCAAATTTAACTCACATTGGGATCGAGTTTTAACTTTTGGTCTTTTTTTTTTCTTCTGTGAAAGATGAACAATGCATTACTACATAAGGTCTTGATTTACAAAACTAATGATCCAAGATGGAATCTCTCCATTAAACCAATCTACATTGCTGATAACACAAAGGCTTCAAATGCCGGCCGATGAGCCGGCACACCGTTGGACAGAAATGAAAGCAGCCGATTCCAACAGAGTTTGAATATCCATTTGTGAAAACACCATTTGGGCCATAGCCATTGATGACGTCGACAGCTTGTAACGAATTTGAGAAAACACAAGTATCATTTGTGTATAACTCAGCGCCCTTCACCGTGCGGGATTGTAGTTTTTCATGGTCTTATACATTTATAAATAGGAAAAAAATTAACTAACTTGTCATTGAGTTTTATCATGTATCTTTATATATAGTTTTATTCATGATTAAGATTGTTCAAAGATTCTGAAAACCAGTTTGCTACAGCTCATAATTTCAACCAATCCGATGGAATTGGAGATCCATTTCCATCGTCCTCCAAAAATGAAACCTTAGCATCAACTAAACGACTGGAAGAACACTCCCCAGATCCCGACTCCGGCCGATTGATTCTCCCCACCAGCTGTTCTCGGAAGCTTTCCAGTTTCACCTTCTTCTCTTTCAATCCAGCCAAATCAACGGAGCCCAAATCCTCTATCAAAACTCGGCTCGAAAAGCTTTCGAGACCCTCTTCAATCTCCTTCCCCTTCCTTTTCTTGATCTCCAGCTCCTCATTTATTTGATCACACCGATCTTTCAACTGTTGCATGTTGGTCACAGGATCGAAACTCTGTGGATTCGGCATCGGAAAATGGTTCAAGAACTGGTCTGTTACATGGTCCACGTTAGGGTTTCCGAATGAATAGGCCCTATTGCACGGGGAGAAGACGATTATGGCGATCTTGGCCGCGGACAACGTAGAAAGCTCGGTTGCCTTCTTGAACAGCCCGCTCCTTCGTTTCGAGAAGGTGACCACTCGAGCATTCTCGTCTGCTATCAGTTTCATTTCGATTTTTCTTCTCCCCAGTGATGGCCTCTTCCTTTTCGGAGGCGCCATGACAGAAGAATTTGGCGTGGTGTGTGAAAGAAGAACGAAACGAAATTTATAGGCGTTTTGGTGCATGGTGAGTAAAGGCCATAATAATTAATAGAAACAAATCTTGGTTGGATTACCATAATACAACTCGGATTTTTGGAATATTTTCCATAAATAAATGGAAAGCTTTCCAAAAACTTGACAAGGACTATTTTATTTTATTTTTTGTTCATATTTGGGTAAGTTTGTAGAGATAAAATACATTTACTTAAATACCAAAAAAATTAAGTGTTTTGGAACTTTATCTGAACTTATTTTTTTGGAAACATTGGGTTTTAAGTATTCAGTTTAATTATATTAAATATTTTTATCAAATTTAAAATAAATTAACTATATATAGGTAAAATATATTTTGACAATTTTTTTTTATATATTTCAAAATTTTCATATATGTAGGTTACAATAATATTATATCGTAGATATTATGATATCGTAGATATTATGATTTAACTTTTAAAATAGTAGGAAAGAAAATGTATATACGTAATCCATCCATCGGTAATTGAACCATTAGACAGATGGATCCTACCTGTGGGATAGTAAATAAGATTTTATTTTTATCTGTTTTCAGAAAATTTATTGATATTGTTATTTATAAATTTTATTTTATTTTTAAATTATACTTGAAAGAAACTGTCCATATCTCATCAACAACGTAGTAATAATTTTTTTATATAAAAAAACGTCAACGCGATCGAAAGAAAATTACAATCTGAAAACACATTTTCTAACAAATGGTCGGTGTTCGATTCTTTTCTTTTTGTCTGATAGATGAAAAATTGTGGGAAGTGCAATTCCATTTTTCTTCCCATTTTATATTTCATTTCTGAAAGGTTGGTCCACTTTTCTTTTTCTCTCGGGCGTATTCAATTTTAGAAATTTAATTATTTTTATTACTTCGATACATTTGTATTCAATCTATAAAAGTTTAAATATATTAATCAACAAAAATAAATGATTTGGACTAAAATTTAAAAAAATACGTGGAACATTGAAATTAAATGTTCAACAAATATACTATCTCATCCAAGGATTGAGATTACACTTGAATCAATGAAATATAATGAACATATTAGTTATAAATTTAGGTAAAATAACAAGCGTTAGATCCTACAATTAGTATTAAAATAAATGTCAAATGTTCGATTCTCATCGATTGCAAGGAGTTTAATTATTGGAAACGAGATTATTGAGTCCAATTATATTCTCTCATTGTTAGAGAAGTCGAAACATAGTGCTTGAACTATTGTATGGTTTAAAAAAATTAGAGTTATACAGTTACCATCAAATATAACTTTTGGTAAAACGAAAAGAGTAAATTCTTCCAATTTTACAGAGGCGCTTCTAATTTCGATTCTGCATTATAGACTACGTATAACAAGAGATATGTAGATTAGGAAATGATAAAGAATATCCCATACATGTCCAGTAGCAGTGCAAATATTTTCCATAACCAAATGAATAGTTCAAAGTTTAGCCAATTTTTTGTATTTTTTAAAATCAAGTTTAGCCTAATTTATTTGTTATATTTTTAAAAATACATATTGATCCAATTAATTTCATTTTTCTTGGTTGAATATGTAGTATCCCGATGCCTAATTTGAGTTAATTATTGGATTAATTATATTTCGGTGGGATCGGAAAGAACGAACCGGGTTCGGACCGTCCGAAGAGGGTTCGGACCGTCCGAAGAGGGTTCGGATCGTCCGAGACAGGTGGTTGGACGCGTGGAAGCCATGCAGAGTTCGGATCGTCCGATCAGGGTTCGGATCGTCCGAGACAGGTGGCTGGGCACGTGGAAGACATGCAATGTTCGGATCGTCCGAAGTGGATCGGATCGTCCGAAGTGTACCGGATCGGAGCGTCCGAAGTGGATCGGATCGTCCGATCGTTGTCTATAAATAGAGGCGCGAGGCTTCATTTCTAACTCGCCAATTTCGAGTGTTCCAGAGCGTTTTAGTTGTTTCTGATAGGTTTCTAGTCTTTTCCCGAGGTTCAGGCACTAGCGGGGAGCTACTGGTTTTGTAGCGGAGCTGTGCTCTAGTTGGGGAGCTAGCGGCATCAGTGGGCTGACTACGGACGCAGACTTGATTCTAGGACTGATTGCTGGGATCTACTGGTTTGAGGTACGAAAGTACTATCCGAGATAGCAGGATTGAGTATGCTTTACTATGTGTTGCATGTTTATATGTTGCATTATTATCTGTCATATGATGCATGGTTTATTATGCGGCATTTGCATAATCATGTTGAGCCTGATTATCTTTGAGATAGCCTGTTGAGAGGGTGCTCAGCCCTCGTTTGTTGTGGATGGTTGGACCCCGTTGGCCGACGGTGGTCAGGTCACCGGTATATCCACAGGTTTATTTTGGTATGGGAGCCACATCCTGGTGCGACGGCGCAGAGTGCTACATACCTTGACGTCATTTACCTGAGCAGTATTTCGATATACCCAGATCCTAATATCCAGTACATTTTGCATACATGCATGTCATAGTCTTGTATACTCATGCTTTCGGTGCTGAGCGTTTTATGCTCACGTCCTCGGTTTATCTCTGTTTTGGACACCCTATTCGATGGGGCAGGTCTCAGGTTGGACGGTCCAGGAGGGAGTGGACAGGGAGCTGGCAGAGGTTGACCTGTAGTTGTTGGTATTTGTTCTTGGTATTTAGTTCGATCTGGTTGTTTAAGTATTTTGTACTTACAGATTCGATTGGGTTGTATTACTGTTTTTCCGCTGTTTACCTGATTCAGTTTTAAATGTTAATTTTGCATGCTTAAGTTCTGATTAGTAGGTGATTCTGGAACGGGTCACTACATTTATGGTATCAGAGCATGCATTAAGATTTTGGGATTTAGAACTGTTCTTTTGGGTTTAATCTCTGGTAACTTTTGTAGCTAAGAGATGTCTGGTTTTGACGACGATGCTAGTAGTCATGGCAGCGTTGGACGCTGGGGAGACCGCGACGATCGGGAACGTCGTCGAGAGCATCGAGAACGTCGTCAACACCGTCGTGATGAGCCTCGGAGTTTTAGTATGCATCGGTTCTTGCAGATGGGGCCGAAACCTCTTTCAGGCGGTGAGACCCCGGATGTTGCGGAGAACTGGCTTGAGAGGATGGAGAGCTGCTTCAAGACTTTTCAGTGCTCGGCGGAGCAGCAGATTGATACCCTTGATTTCTTGCTGGAGGGTGGTGCGCGCAAGTGGTGGAGGTCTACCTCTGCACCGATAGTTCAACGACAGGGTCGAGTTCTTTGGGCCGATTTCCGAGCCGCTTTCATGCTGCTTTACTTTCCGCCAGCTCTTCTGCAGACCAAGGCGATTGAGTTGATCAATCTGAAGCAGGGAAGTTTGTCTGTTGATGAGTATCAGCAGAAGTTCTTTGAGTTGCTTCCGTATGTTCCGCATGTCAGTGACAATGCTAGTGCCAAGTATAACCATTTTCTTCAGGGCCTCAATCAGGAGATTTATGATCGGGTTGTTGTCTGCGATGATCCGACATCGTATGAGGGCCTTGTGAATCGTTGTCGCCAGGCTGAGGGCAGTTTGCTGAGAGGTCGAGCCATGCAGTCTGCTCGTCCTACTAGTTCTTTGGGTCCCCGCGCCCAAGCATTCAAGAAGGCTGGATCTACTTCTTCTTCCTCTGGATCTGGAGGAATTCACCATTTTGGGAAGAAGAAGGGCCCGTGTCAGCATTGCGGGAAGGATCATCCGACGGAGCGTTGTCGCAAGGTTGCGGGTGCTTGTTACAAGTGCGGTGAGTTGGGCCACATGAAGAGAGATTGTCCACAGACGGGCGGAGGATCAGGATCTGGTTCTCAGGCTTCAGTTCATCAGAGGCCACAGCAGGGACAGTCTACTCAGGGTTCTAACCTCCGACCGCGTACTCAAGGGCAGGTCTTTGCTCTTAACCAGGATCAGGCGGCTGAGGAGAACGAGAGAGTTATCGCAGGTGTGTTTTTATTATGTGGATTACCTGCTTACGTTCTCATTGACACTGGTGCATCTCATTCATTCATATCTGCGAGATTTGCTAAGCGTCATGCATTACCCTTCACTTCTTTGGGCGTTGTGGTATCTGTTTCCACACCGATGGGTCATTCGGTGTTGGCTAAACGTCTAGTTTTGGGTTGTCCTCTAGAGTTTGAGGGTAATGTTTTAACTGCTAATTTGATGGTTCTTGCGATGGAGGATTTTGATTGCATTCTGGGAATAGATGTGCTGACTGTGTTTAGAGCTACTGTGGACTGTTATCAAAAGTTTGTGCAGTTTCGTCCAGTTGAGGGCGACAGTTGGTTTTTCTATGGAGAGGGAGCGCGACCCCCGATGCCTGTGGTTTCTGCTCTGAAAGCCTGTCGTGCTTTAGAGTCGGGCGGGGAAGGCTACCTTATCTATGCTATTGATTCGTCCGCAGGTAGTATCGGTGTCGGTGACATTCCAGTGGTTTGCGATTTTCCGGATGTTTTTCCCGAGGAGATTCTTGGTTTTCCTCCTGTTCGGGAAGTAGATTTCGGCATTGATTTAGTGCCAGGCACGGCACCAATCTCTAGAGCTCCTTATCGATTAGCTCCATCGGAGATGCAAGAATTGAAACAGCAGTTGCAGGATCTTCTTGACAAGGGGTATATTCGACCCAGTGTGTCCCCGTGGGGAGCACCAGTTCTTTTTGTCAAAAAGAAGGATGGTTCTATGCGGCTCTGCATAGATTATCGGCAGTTGAATCGTGCAACGATAAAGAATAAGTATCCGTTGCCACAGATTGATGATTTATTTGATCAACTGCAAGGTACCTCTGTGTATTCCAAGATTGATTTAAGGTCTGGTTATCATCAGCTTCGAGTTCATCAGGGAGATATATCGAAGACTGCATTCAGGACCCGGTATGGGCATTATGAGTTTCTGGTTATGCCTTTTGGGGTGACGAATGCACCAGCAGTTTTTATGGATCTGATGAATCGGGTATTTCGGGATTTCTTGGATAAGTTTGTTGTGGTGTTCATAGATGATATCTTAATCTATTCGCATGATCAGCAAGAACACCTACAACACTTGAGGATTATTTTACAGACACTTCGCGAGAATCAGCTTTATGCGAAGCTAAGTAAATGTGAGTTTTGGATTGACAGGGTTGTATTCCTTGGTCATGTCATTTCTAGCGAGGGAGTTTCAGTTGACCCGAGCAAGGTGGAAGCGGTATTGAACTGGTCGCGTCCGACGACAGTAGCCGAGATCCGCAGTTTTCTGGGATTGGCTGGGTTTTATCGCCGTTTCATTGCCAACTTCTCTCAGATTGCTAAGCCACTCACTCAGCTCACTCGGAAAGATGTTTCATTTGAGTGGACATCAGAGTGCGAAGAGAGTTTCTGGGAACTTCGCAGACGTTTGACATCTGCGCCTGTTTTGGCTTTACCGTCTGGATCTGGTGGTTTCAGTGTTTACACCGATGCCTCTTTGCAGGGACTAGGGTGTGTTCTGATGCAGAATGAGCATGTGATTGCTTATGCGTCGAGGCAGTTGAAGCCTCATGAGGAAAACTATCCTGTTCATGATCTGGAATTAGCAGCGATCGTTTTTGCTTTGAAAATCTGGCGCCATTATCTGTATGGTGAGCGATTTGAGATCTTCACTGATCATAAGAGTTTGAAGTATCTGTTCACTCAGGCTGAGTTGAACATGCGTCAGCGTCGTTGGATGGATCTACTCAAAGATTACGATTGTGAGATCAAGTATCATCCAGGATCTGCGAATCTCACGGCCGATGCTCTTAGTCGCAAGGTGAGGTTATCTGCTCTTCAGACTTGTGCTGTATCTGGGATTATTCAGGATTTCTGTTCAATGGGATTCAATTGTAAGCATCGGAAGGGAACAGAGAGTATCCGTATAGCTACTATTTTGTCCGAGCCAGTTTTGTATTCTCGGATTAGAGATGCTCAGATGTCTGATTCTAAGATTCAGAAATTAGCTCGGTTGGCTGATAGAGATAATACTTCTGGATTCCACTATCAGTCCGAGGGTCTTTTGTGCTTATCTGGTCGTGTTGTTGTACCGGAAGATGACACTTTGAGGGAGGAGATTTTGTCCCAGGCTCATCGTAGCAAGTTGAGTGTTCATCCGGGGAGCAACAAGATGTATAAAGATTTGAGGACTCGATTTTGGTGGAAGGGTATGAAACGTAATGTTTATCAGTATGTCTCCAAGTGCCTAGTCTGTCAGCAGGTGAAGGCTGAGTATCGACGACCCGGAGGTTTGTTACAGAATCTTCCTATTCCGGAGTGGAAGTGGGAGCATATCACGATGGACTTCGTGACTCACTTGCCTATGTCTGTGGGGAATAGAGATGCTATCTGGGTGGTAGTGGATCGGCTTACTAAGTCTGCCCATTTTCTTCCGTATAACAGAGATTTCACTTTCGATCGGATGGCACGGTTGTACATTCAGGAGATTGTACGGTTTCATGGTGTGCCCGTGAGTATCGTTAGTGACAGAGATCCTCGATTTACATCTAGATTTTGGGGCAGCTTTCAGCAAGCTTTGGGCACTACCTTGAGTTTGAGTACTGCATATCACCCAGAGACTGACGGTCAGTCAGAGAGGACTATTCGTACTCTTGAGGATATGTTGAGATCTTGTGTGATGGATTTCGGGCCAGCTTGGCAGGATCATCTGCCGCTGATAGAGTTTGCATACAACAACAGTTTTCATAGGAGTATTGGTATGTCTCCGTTTGAAGCATTGTATGGTCGACGTTGTCGTACTCCTCTGTTCTGGGAAGAAGTCGGAGAACGACAGGTCGAGGGTCCAGAATTGATTCAGCAGGCCATGGACAAAGTTCTTGTGATCAAACAGCGGATTAAGACTGCTCAGGATCGACAAGCGAGTTATGCGAACACCAAGCGCAGACCTCTTCATTTTGATGCAGGCGAGAAAGTGTTTCTCAAGGTATCACCTTTTCGGAGGATTCTGAGAAGGGTAAGCTATCTCCGAGATTCATTGGTCCTTTTGAGATCTTAGAATGTGTGGGAGATTTGGCCTACAGATTAGCTTTGCCACCGTATCTGTCTAGTGTTCACAATGTGTTTCATGTGTCCTTGTTGAGACGATACGTAGCGGATGAGTCTCATGTTTTGCATCCGACAGAAGTTCAGCTGAATCCGGATTTGTCTTTTGTGGAAAGACCGGTTTCGATCTTAGACCGGAAGGATAAGGTACTGCGGAATAAGACTATTCCTCTTGTCTTAGTGCAGTGGCAGCGCCGAGGTACTGAAGAAGCTACTTGGGAACTAGAGAGTCGCATGCGGTCAGAGCATCCAGAGTTGTTCTAGTTGTAGTATTTTCAGTAATGGTTGTAATTTCAGTTGTACTTTCAGTTGTAATTCATTCTTAAGTTGAATGTATTGTTGTTCAGAATTGTCATTCTTCAGACTCGATTTCGCGGACGAAATCCTTTTTAGGGGGGGAGAATGTAGTATCCCGATGCCTAATTTGAGTTAATTATTGGATTAATTATATTTCGGTGGGATCGGAAGGAACGAACCGGGTTCGGACCGTCCGAAGAGGGTTCGGACCGTCCGAAGAGGGTTCGGATCGTCCGAGACAGGTGGTTGGACGCGTGGAAGCCATGCAGAGTTCGGATCGTCCGATCAGGGTTCGGATCGTCCGAGACAGGTGGCTGGGCACGTGGAAGACATGCAATGTTCGGATCGTCCGAAGTGGATCGGATCGTCCGAAGTGTACCGGATCGGAGCGTCCGAAGTGGATCGGATCGTCCGATCGTTGTCTATAAATAGAGGCGCGAGGCTTCATTTCTAACTCGCCAATTTCGAGTGTTCCAGAGCGTTTTAGTCGTTTCTGATAGGTTTCTAGTCTTTTCCCGAGGTTCAGGCACTAGCGGGGAGCTACTGGTTTTGTAGCGGAGCTGTGCTCTAGTTGGGGAGCTAGCGGCATCAGTGGGCTGACTACGGACGCAGACTTGATTCTAGGACTGATTGCTAGGATCTACTGGTTTGAGGTACGAAAGTACTATCCGAGATAGCAGGATTGAGTATGCTTTACTATGTGTTGCATGTTTATATGTTGCATTATTATCTGTCATATGATGCATGGTTTATTATGCGGCATTTGCATAATCATGTTGAGCCTGATTATCTTTGAGATAGCCTGTTGAGAGGGTGCTCAGCCCTCGTTTGTTGTGGATGGTTGGACCCCGTTGGCCGACGGTGGTCAGGTCACCGGTATATCCACAGGTTTATTTTGGTATGGGAGCCACCTCCTGGTGCGACGGCGCAGAGTGCTACATACCTTGACGTCATTTACCTGAGCAGTATTTCGATATACCCAGATCCTGGTATCCAGTACATTTTGCATACATGCATGTCATAGTCTTGTATACTCATGCTTTCGGTGCTGAGCGTTTTATGCTCACGTCCTCGGTTTATCTCTGTTTTGGACACCCTATTCGATGGGGCAGGTCTCAGGTTGGACGGTCCAGGAGGGAGTGGACAGGGAGCTGGAAGAGGTTGACCTGTAGTTGTTGGTATTTGTTCTTGGTATTTAGTTCGATCTGGTTGTTTAAGTATTTTGTACTTACAGATTCGATTGGATTGTATTACTGTTTTTCCGCTGTTTACCTGATTCAGTTTTAAATGTTAATTTTGAATGCTTAAGTTCTGATTAGTAGGTGATTCTGGAACGGGTCACTACAGAATATTTTCCAATATCAACGGATTGAATGGATTGAAATTTAATAAAATAATTTAGTGCATATTTTCATAATAAAATGCTATGACGTAAAGGTTAGATTCTTTTATAAATAGTAGCGACCTTTGCACATGTTGTGACTCGCGCGCGCGCGCGTGTTTCTATATATATATATATATATATTTGTTAATTTTTTTTGTTACTTTTACTTTAATGATTGTTTATAATAATTATTTATGTTATGAATGCATTTAAAATTCAAAAATTTGGATAAAGATTAAAAGAAAATTTTAGTAGTGTTAATTTTTTTTTAAAGTGGAAATGTAAAGATAAAGTGATACATAAATTTACTAAAATAAATTTGTATGCTATTTTTATTAATGAAAATATAGCATTTTTATTATTTTACAGGGGTATTGTTGATATTTTAAAACAATAATATTTTTATATTTTGAAAAAAATTATCATGAATTTTTTTTTTAAACTTAATAATATAATATAAAAACTACACACCAAATATTCTTCTCCAAAATACTCATTCCTATGCTATTATAGCGCAGATTAGTGCAGACAGTCTATGGAAGCTGCCACACGTTGGTCAGGTGAGGCTTGATGTGGATGCAGGTTGGGATGAAGCAACTAACCGATTCAGTGTTGGGGCTATTATTCGAGATTCTCATGGGCTTTTTTTAGGAGCCAAGTCAAAATTGGTCCGAAATCGGGGGGTCGATGGTGCTGAATTAGAAGCTATAAGATTTGGAATGGATTTCGGTGTGGTCCAATATTTTGCTAATGTTTGTATCTTTTCAGATTCTATTCAGACGGTTCATGCAGTAACCAAACCTGAAGAAGAATTGGGATCAGTCGGTGCTTTAGCTTTGGAGATTCAATTTATGCTTCATGAGCATAATTTCCTATCGATTCACCGTATGAAGAGATCTGTCAATGAAGTTGCTCATCTTTAAGCCCGCAAGGCTTTGATTTGCTTGTCTAATTTAGATTGGGTACCAGGAGGTTTTCCTAGTTGGTTGTTGAAAGCTGTAGAACATGATCTATCTTTGACATCTTAATAGAGCTGTTTATCTTAAAAAAAAATGTTATAAAAAAATAATAATAAAGAGAACTAATAAAATACAAAACCGTGCCAACATTATAAAATTTTACATCAAATTATTAAAATTAATATATAACATATATTAAAGCATCAGAATGCCCGATGTCCATAATCAATGATGCGTCCAATATACATACATACAAACATATATATATATGTGTGTGTGTGAGTGTGTTGCGAGAAGCTCGTTTTACCTGCAAGTCGGTTTCTTTGAGTTAACTTCAATTTATTGAAATTCCTGCAATCCTTGGACTTAATTTTGAAACCCAACTTTTTTTTTTTGCCTAGACTACCAGTGGAATTGCAATATAACAAGTCTCCACAAATCTAATTTCGATACCAGTCTTTGCTCTTAGCCACGCAAGTAGCTTTGTCAACACGACTAACGGGACGCACTGCTCGTAACCCGTCTATTTTATGTGGTGGGATGAACTTACCCACCGACCTAATCGATTTATTGTTGAATTAGGCGGGACGGTCCGACGACCTAACCTATTTTGACAACTCTAATAGCAAGCGACCACTCCAATAACAACTAATTAATTCGGGGATCAATCTACATAGATTAAGTGATTCTGATTTATATATTTTGTCAGATCAAAACTGTATCAAGAAAATAGGAATAAATTAAATCAAAACCAAACATATAATCAGCCTAGACAAGGTTCTCTATTTCCCTCTAACCCATTTAATCCATAACCTGAAATATCAGTCTATAACAACATGCAAGTTAAGGAGATAAAAGTGATCAGCAAGATCGCGAGTGTCGTACGAACTCCGTCTTCATGTTTGTACGGTATTCTGGGTCAAGTGTGCTCTTCCACATGCATTCTCCAACAATTTGAGCTGCAAGAATTGAAACAACCATATTTTCCACGAGACAGAGAAAAACCAGATTATCTTAGTTTTCATAGGCCCGTGTTCTCATTTTCCATGATGCCAGCGTATGGGACATGAACGAGCAGCTACAATGAAGATGAAAACTTGGTAGAGACACCTTGACAAAATAAAGAATCTTGCTTTGGTTCAGTCAAAGTGACTTGAGACAATTTTATTGCCACGTACAAGTAATACAGAATTGTGTCAGAAACAAAATGGTAACCTTGTGCAATGCAGAAAGCAGATTGAACTCGCAGAAGAATTTTGTTCCGGACTAACTTAAAATCCTCTGGTGACCGACCATACCTGTAGAAATAAACAGAGTGAAGATGATGAATATTAGTTACAATACAATCAGTCTACCAATTAAGCATTCATCTGTGGAATGGTTGAAAAGCCATTTCCAATCTTGTACTTGATAACCATGAAAATGATAGATGAATGCCTACCGGCGGTTTAATTCAACACAAATTCGTTCATCTTCCTCACACTCCGCCATTGTGGTCAACAGTCTCTTGACATACCGAAAGTTAGTTCGCGATATGAGATCAAGAATTATAGTTCATCGACATGATTTTGATTTTATGGCTAGAAAGGATGCAAAGAATCATAAGTTCCATCTCCATATATAAGTGGCCACTCGATAGGAGTAGACCTGTGAAGATTACCTCCAAGCATTTCTGTGTCATCTGACTCTTGAGATATTCCTAAGCTATTGTATTACGCAAAACTCGACACGTAATGCAATGAGTTGAATGTGAAGGCATTACTAGAATAGAATTTTTGATATGTATGGAAGTATGAAACCCAACTTCTTTTTCCATATCTGTATAGGGCAGGCGACGAATATGATACGTACATATGGGGCTTAAAGAATTTGAATTGCTGATACAAAGACAAAAAAGTTCACACACTCACAATACAGAAAACTTTGGCTTGTAGAAGGGAGTATGGAACCGAACCAAACTTTCTTGAGTCGTTGCTTTTGTAAATATTATCCCCCTCTATCCATATATGCCCTTTTGGCACCTAAAAACATTGAACCTCAAATCCTTCGGTATACAAAACAGTACAATAATTAATAGTTTAAAGACAGAAAGGATAAATACTAAGTAAGATGTTTGCACAAAAGTACGAAAATATTGGAAGATATGTTGGAACAGAGTGCTGAGAACTCTAATTATATTCAACGAGAGCTCATATATATATATATATATATATAGAGGAAATAATGAGAATATTAGATTATGACATATGTCTATGTTCACTTCGTCAATACAGTGACAGTCATATATTAGATATATAATTAAATATTATTTATTATATATAATAAATAAGTGTCAACTAATTATATAAAATTATATATATATAATTGAAAAATGCATCATCATGTGTTTATTTTGACATTTGAGATACGAACGAATCTAGATAATATATATAAAAACTAGCTATTAGTATCTGCTTCTTCTTTTTTAGCCCAAACAATTAGACATTGGTTGATGGAGTAATATTATATACCCGCATGATTCACAGGACACGTATTTCAACGAAGGAGCATTGAATCAAATCAAATTCTTTATTTACGTATTTGTATTTCATATAAACTATTTGTTATTAATAATTAGAATAATGAAATTTGAAAATATTTTTGGTACAAACATCAATCAAAATTTTCATTCGTAAGTATTGTGTGAGACAGTTTCATATATTCGTAAGATGAGTTAATCTTGTTCATATTTATTATAATAATTAATAATTTTAATATGAAAAATAATATTTTTTTTTATAGATAACTTAAATAATACATTCGTGTTATATGTGTCTCATGAATTTTTTTTAATGATTTGTGAGTGGGTCTTATGTGAGACTGTCTCACGGATCATAATCTGTGAGACGGGTCAACCATACCATATTCACAATAAAAATAATACTCTTAGCATAAAAAGTAATACTTTTTCATGGGTGACCCAAATAAGAGATTCATCTCACAAATACGACCCGTGAGACCGTCTCACACAAGTTTTTGTTCATAAGCGTAATTAAAAATTAAAAGTAATTTTTACGATTTCCAACAGTAGATACTGCATTTTGTCAAACCTCGTGAAGGCCTACCTTTTTTAACTTCACGCGTGCTCTCTCATCCGACGGTCAGCAACCCGGCCGCTTTACCCGGAAAGCCCATCATCTTCCTCAATCCTACGGTCCTTATTTTTCTCCTTTGACTCCGATCCTCGTTCCCTCCACCTCCAACTAATAAAGTCATTATCATCATTCATCAGTCCCCTACACTTATCTTTGTCGGCAGATCTTCTTCTACCATTCTCTGAGTCTTGGATTATCTTCCCAAGTCACGAACTTGTTTGGGTTTTGCTTTTCTTCTTGTGGGTATTGTCAAAGCGAGATCTTTTTGCTTTCCTTACAGCTTTTACAGTTGCTTGAATTTGTTTAATTCTTGAATAGGTGTTTACTGAAGCATTTCTTGTTTGAATTTGTTTAATTTGGTGATTTTCAAAAGGGTTTTTATTTTTTCTCTCAT
The DNA here is from genome assembly GCF_022965805.1 of Primulina eburnea. Lineage (NCBI taxonomy): Eukaryota > Viridiplantae > Streptophyta > Magnoliopsida > Lamiales > Gesneriaceae > Primulina > Primulina eburnea. The sequence continues at coordinate 5,840,449 of NC_133108.1, forward strand.
ATCCCCAGATTTAGTGATTTGTTCCTTGCACTTTTCTTGAAAAGATATTTCTGGGAACTGCAAGATTGGATTTTTCTTGATATTATGTATTCTTAAATGAACAGAAGTATTTCATTTTAGTAGGATTTCTGAATTGTAGATTTTGGTTCATCCTGCGACGACTTGGATCTGCGATGTTTGTGATCTTCTGTACTCTTTTTTTTTCCTGGTTGCTAATTTATGTGAGAAATTTGACTCTTTGCTTGAACAGTTTAGGTTTGTTTTCAAGGTTAAGCTTTCGACTAACTGCTTTCAACATCGATTCATTTTAATCTTCATTAACATTTATTTTACCTTATGGTAGTAACAGAGGTTTGGGTCAAATTTTACATTCATTTGTGCTGAAGAAGCTGATCAACATGCCGTGGGGTTCTCCATTTTATTCTGGGAAGTGTGTTAGATTCGATGTGTTCTTTCGCTTTATTCTGTAATTGGGTTTAATCTGGTGAGTTGTCCTCTCTGTTGGTCTCTTTCCAAGAATGCATGCTTTTGCTTTTTATTTGAATGGATGAACTAATCAGGGGAACTAGTGCTTGAAAAGTTACTTCGTCTGTGTATTTATATTTATTAGTTATTATTACACAAATGTTTTCTAGTTATTTTTCTTAGCAGTTTAATGGAGACACGCATGCTTTCTGTGTTTGGTTTAGCTGTTTAGTTACCATTTACTTTATGTATGATGTATTTGGAAATCAGTTACAGGAAATATTACATTAGAATTGAGATGGAATGCTTCTTATTTTAACTCCCAGATCTTGAATTCTTGATCCCATTCTTTCAAACATTTTACTCCTCGGACTTGTAAATTTGTCAAAACTCTGAATATGAAAACATGCCTTAGATTATGTAGGCCTTATGTTTTTTCAACTTTTGTATTTTACTTCAATTTGTGAAACGAAACACACAAGTCTAGTTTGTATCTTCAGTTGTTTTTTAATTGTTGTTTTCTTTATTTTTTCATAAAATTACATGATTTTCGAAGTTTTGCAGGCCAGCTTTGCAACGGGTTTGTATTACTTATACTGTTAGACTTGCGCCTTTTCGTTGGAGTGAGAATGCACATTGAACTTTTTCGAAAACAATATCATCCCACCAAAAAACTACGAAAAATTACCATGAGCGCTGGAAGCATTGCTTTCCACCAATTGATGCAAGTTTGCCAGGTGATTGCTTCAAGTTTGCGACATATATATGCTTGTATCCTTTTCTCTGTAGTTTATTGTATGTTTTTCACAGGAACATGCAAATGAGTCTTAGAACAGGCTTTAAGAATATGTGTGAGCCCAACCAGAACTTATGGTGGTTCAGAAATATGGTTACTAGTTCTTACTTTAACTTTTTATTGCAGGCTGAATACTTCCGTCAGTTGCTTAAACCTGTGACGTAGTCATGCTTGTAGGAAGCGTTTGAATATAGGTAAATTGTTCAATTTAGTACTTGCCAAGTGCTTGAAACACAAGAACTGTTAAATCTGACTCCATACTGTGCTGGCATATGGATCCGCCATAGATTTACCATAAACCTGTGGCAAATATTTCATTTTTGCAAGACCGCTTTTAGTTTAAATTTCAACTATTGACCTCTTTTGGAATCTGCAAATTTATTTTTCCTTGAACTTTTTTGAAAACTTCTACTCATGCCTGGAGACCATCCAAACTTACCCGCCAATCCTATTCTCCCTCTTCCTGTTCAATCGAGCTATTACATGCAACGTGGTCATACGGCTTCTGCCATCTTTAATGGGAAATTTATTCCTTTACATAATGTTGACATCCAAACTTCTGATGCTTGCCCAAAAAAATTTGTCATCTTTGATCGAACACATGATAGAAGCCAGATCATGTTCCATCCCAATTTAAGCTCTAAACTCTTTCATCCTGGACATGACGTTGCGGCATCAATCTTCCAAGACAACTTGGACGCGAAATATTCAAACAACGAGAGAGACAATATGTCTCCTTTGAAAGAAGATTCAGATGATATCGATGCACTTCTGAGCACAGAATATGATGACAACTATGATGATGATATGGTGAGCACAGCACGGACAGAAGCAATCTACAGGTGCGATTCTCCTGATTCGTGCTCCAACTTTAAGTCAATTTCCATGAAAAGTAGACCTCATTTCTTAAAATCTTCTGGAAGTCATTGCCACGGAAAGAAGCGTAACAGGACAAGAAAGATGGTCAATGCATTGAAAGGAATAGTTCCTGGTGCCGATCACATGAGTACTGTAGCCGTTCTTGATGAAGCTGTTCGTTACCTCAAGGTACTCAGGGTAGAAGTGCAGAAGCTGGGAACGGGAAGTTCTGAAGGCTGAATCCGGAATCATCATTTGAATTTTCTATGCCTTGGTTCTGTGCCTATCTGCTGTTAACCCTTCAGCAGAAGGTTCTCTTGTAGGAGGTTCGGTACTATGAATCTGCGTATTCTCACGTACTTTTTTAAGGTTTGATGTTAAGTATGCATCTGTTCAAATTGCTCAACATGTATTTCTGATACTCATTTCTTTGTGTGATCCAATAAACGGTGAATTCTACTACTTTAACATCAATTATAATTTTTTGTGTTCATTTTCATCATTGTGCTAAAAAATGGGATTATCAGTCCAGCTTATTTGAAGCTATCCCCCTAGATGCAAACCTAACATTGAGGAAAAAGTTGCTATGTTTGATTATTTTTTGGTGTGTATAGTTTGAATTTGGTGAATCGACCCAATTCTGATTGGATATATTTTGCATGTTTATTGTGACTAGCCAAAAATCTTGCCCATGGATGTGAGCGTACATAGAGATGTAAGAAACCAAACTCAGTCAAATATTAGTGAAAATTGAAGGCATTAATTCAGTTTGAATTAAGTATATTCAAATTCGATTCAAAGCTCAAAATTTTGAAATTTTTTTGTCAGACTTCGGCTTGAAAGGAAGCTCGAGTTTAGCTCGAAATCTTCGAAATTTTCGTGAGTTATTGTTCGGATATTAAAATCCGAGAATGAACGGTCCAAAGTTCTAAATATATATATATATATATATATATATAGATATATATAAAATATATAATTATATTATAATAATAAAAATATTAATGTTTGCGAGCCATTCGCTAATTATTGAATGAATAATTTTGGTTCGACTACGGCTCGAAAAAAGTTCGAACAAGTTCGAGTTCGATAAATTCGGATGTCAATCAAATATTTATTGAGTCGACTCGAAAAGTTCGCAAACCGGATCGATTCGTTTACAGTTCTAAGCGTACACTAGGAAAATTGCTGAAAGAACTGGCTGTTAAGTGCAAGCTAATCATCGGTTAAACTATCCAGCAAGAACTCTTGCTTATTGCCACGGGCTTGTGGCCAAGTGGCAGCTCCAGTGGTTCAATAATGAGATGGTATCTCGAGTTCCATACATAAAAGTTTGTAATCTTCTATCTATATTCTCATTGGTTACTGACGATTGAAGTTGTATGTCGACGGGCTTGTGGCCAAGTGGCAGCACCAGTGGTTCTGAAATGTTCTGTGGTTTGGTTTTACAGCCTCATGCATGCCATAGATAGCGATTTTCTTGAAGCCTATCAGAGCTTGATTAGTGTGCGGTTGGATAAAAAACAGATTTTCATAGATTTTGGATCTCTTGTGCTGTCCATTTTTGTCGTTTTACATTGTGAACATATTGTGGAGACGTGGTTCTGCTTAATGTGTAGAGTCATACTACAAGGACATAAATACAATTAGATTTGTGTGTATAGTGCAATTCTTGGTTGGGGCATTTAAAGTTTCGAGTAATTTATTAGCACGAATAGCTAGCAGCAACCCAACTGGCTTACATGATTATGATTTGAGGACGATCTACCTGTTAGTATTACATCATATGAGTTGTAAATCAACAGTGATTTTGGTGCAGCTAGTTGCCTATTGATGACTATATCTAGGATCTATCGAACCGAGAGAGTTGATTAGTAAAAATAATTAAGGTTCGAATTATTTTGACTCGAATTGTTCCAAATAATGATCGAACATTAAAGTTTGAGAATTAATGTGTTTGAAAGCTTGAAATATCCAATAGCAGCAACCCAACTGGCTTACATGATTATGATTTGAGGACGATCTACCTGTTAGTATTACATCATATGAGTTGTAAATCAACAGTGATTTTGGTGCAGCTAGTTGCCTATTGATGACTATATCTAGGATCTATCGAACCGAGAGAGTTGATTAGTAAAAATAATTAAGGTTCGAATTATTTTGACTCGAATTGTTCCAAATAATGATCGAACATTAAAGTTTGAGAATTAATGTGTTTGAAAGCTTGAAATATCCAATAGACTTTAAAGATGTTTGTATTTAATATATAATTATATTATATCAATAAAATATTAAGCTGGCGAGCTGTCTAACAACTATCGAACACAATAACTTTGTCCCGAGTTCAGTTCGAACATGTTCGAGTTCAATAATTTCAAATACGAATCAATTATTTATCGAGTCAATTCAAGAAGCTCGTAAACCTGCTTAATTCATTTACAACCCTAAGTCGATATTTAGATTCTCCTCGTACCAAACCACCAGCAACCAATGAAAAATTGCATAGAAAGGACCAAAGATGATATCAGTCGTAAACTTTCCAAATGCCCAATTTACATTGGTATCATCTTGCTAAACTCATCACTTGGGCAATGCAAGGACAGAATATTGACCGAGCAAAGTAATGGTCTTACTTAAAACAGAGAAGTTCCTTAATCTCACAACTTAGAAAACCCAATGACACTGATCTAAGAGACCCGACTCTTAATATTATGTCTCAGTGGAGGTAAAAATCTAACCAATCATAAAAATCCGAAGAATTGTGGACTAGAGGCTGCCAACTCACAGAAGCAACAGCCGCAGAATCTCCATACCCAATCAAAGGATACATTTAGATCTCAGAGGATAAGGACCAATTAGCTTCTCACTTCTATAAATGACTTGGCAGATACTCAACTTGTATTCACCAGTAAAGAATCCAACGAAGAGTCTTAGTCATACACTACTCCTAAAATCAATGGCAGCCTCAACTATGGCTCTCTCTTCTTCCTCTTTGGCTGGAACAGCTGTGAAGCTATCTCCCTCCACCCCGGATGTCTCTGGATCCGGTAGGGTCTCCATGAGGAAGACTACCAAGCCTGCTCCTTCCGGCAGCCCATGGTACGGTCCTGACCGTGTCAAATACTTGGGTCCATTCTCTGGCGAGGCCCCAAGCTACCTCACCGGCGAATTCCCTGGAGACTACGGCTGGGACACTGCTGGACTCTCGGCTGACCCAGAGACCTTCGCCAAGAACCGCGAGTTGGAGGTAATCCATAGCAGATGGGCGATGCTTGGAGCTCTTGGATGTGTCTTCCCCGAGCTTCTGTCCCGCAATGGCGTCAAGTTTGGTGAGGCTGTGTGGTTCAAGGCTGGATCCCAGATTTTTGCCAAAGGTGGTCTCGACTACTTGGGGAACCCAAGCTTGATCCACGCTCAGAGTATCTTGGCCATCTGGGCTAGCCAGGTGATCTTGATGGGTGCTGTTGAGGGCTACAGAATTGCCGGAGGACCACTCGGTGAAATCACCGACCCAATCTACCCTGGTGGAAGCTTCGACCCGTTGGGTCTTGCTGATGATCCCGAGGCATTTGCTGAGCTTAAAGTTAAGGAGCTCAAGAATGGCAGGCTTGCCATGTTCTCTATGTTCGGATTTTTCGTCCAGGCCATCGTTACTGGGAAGGGTCCATTGGAGAACCTTGCCGACCACCTCGCTGATCCAGTCAACAACAACGCATGGGCTTACGCTACCAACTTTGTACCTGGAAAATAAATTCGGATGTAAAAGTGCATGAAATCTGATTGACAGATTTGATGTAAAATTATTGTGCAATTATCAGAATATAATATTAATTTTTCTTGTTTTCAATCTTCGCGAATCTGTTTTTTTCGATCATATCAGCAAACTTTCTGGGTGTTGTAGGCTCAAAACTGACAAATTTAGGTATAACTGCAGTACACAGCATAACCACAATTTCGTAAGAAATAACTCCAAATGCTTAATCCTTGCCATTTCAACCCATTAAATTGTAAATGTTAAATAAATGGAAATGAACAAATTTAGTCTTTGATATGCATTTATATTCAGTGTGTGTTCAAACATATTCACAAATTTAGTGTACGACATCGTCTGCAAGTCGCAGTTGATGTCTTCTACCACAAATGTTTCCATATAAATTACATACAACACAGGTGGGAGATTGGGCTTGGTAACCAAAAAATTAGGAGCAATGCAGCAAGCATATCCTGAAATCTGGGTCGGCAAGATGAGAGCCGATACCAGTATCCTTTAGGTCCAGCAGGACGGACATGAAAAGATGGGTCTGTTGGTCGCCACTAAATACGATCATTGGATATTCCAATGTCTATTTATTTCGCTCATCCATGGTTCATGCCATTATGAATTATACCATGGTGGATACAGAATCAAAATCATGTCCTTCAGGATTTAGCCAATATCGAACGCAAATTGCATATACACCAGTTCAAGAACGATTCACATTCTTTGCTCTTCTGATAGACTTCATATAAAGTTCTTCATATAACGATGCTGACGAATCCCAACTAAAATCCATATTCATGACATTTTGAACGAGCTGTTTCCATCCATCACCATCGTTCTTATAATGGTCAAATGCACGTTCTAAAGCACCGTTAAACCCCTGTAAGTGAAGGGCCATTCACCATTGTTATTTTTTAACTATTGAAGAGAAAAAACATCTTGTTAATAACGGAGCACGTTGAAAGTATTGGCTGTTGATCTAAATCAACCAAATAAACAAAATGCATAAAATAGAATTTATCTAATTATTATCATCAATCCGAAGTTACCTGCTCATCAGCTGTCAAAAACGTAAAACCATTTCTATACTGGACGGGTATTGAGTTATCATCCAAATCAAAAACACTGCAGGCGGATTAAAAAACTTAGTTGTGCTACCAAGCAAGTATGAACAAGGTAATATTCTGCTTTATTTCAAAAACTAAGTCACAGAATATTCCACCTGTCATTTAGACCACCTGTCTTCCTAGCTATTGGGATAGATCCATATCTCATTGCAATCATCTGCGTACAAACAAAATGAGCTAGAAAACAATCAATTTATTTCATTTTAGTTCACTGGGCTAGTTTCACAGTAGAGAAAATAACCTATACCTGGGTAAGGCCGCAAGGCTCGAATATGGATGGAATGATAAACATGTCAGAGGCAGCATAAATTAAATGGGAAAGAGACTCATCATATTTCAATACCAATCGAGCATGCTCATGATTCCTAAAATGGTTGCCAATCTCCTCAAACTCCCTCTGCAAAAAGAGAAATTCATTGTCATTCACTCGAGTAAGGTGCTTTTTCAAGAAGAAAATGGTACTCATAATATAGATGACTTCATTTGCTCTAAATGATGAAAATCAAGTCAATATAGTAAAGGCACAGTAACCATATTTGAAATACTTAATGACATTATCCAAAATATCAAAGTCAAATATAAACTATTTTTCAGTGATTAGCCAGGGTTCATGATTTCCAACCTTTACAGGGGAGAGTTACTAGATATCATATGACTAACATGAAAATAATAATTTTTCCCCTCTGATGCCCAATCACACAACTTCGTAAGACTTCCAGGTGACTACATAGATCTAAGGGCTAAGGCTATTGCAATTATATGCTATCAAAGTCGGCTTCACATAAATGAATCAGAAGTGCAAATCACTCCTGACTAACACGTCAAATATCCTGCACACTTTCACTTTCATAAGACTTCCAGGTGTCTGCATAGATCAAGGGCTAAGGCTATGCAAAGTCGGCTTCACATAAATGAATCAGAACTCAGAAGTGCAAATCACTCCTGAGTCCTGACTAACAAGTCAAATATCCTGCACACTTTCACTTATAGAATTTTATAATGGCATTGATCACACACAAGTTCGATTAATCTCTGGTAAAATTTTCTAGTAGTTCAAACTGAATTAAATCAGAAATAAATTATTCAATTGACATGGCTAGTAGACATCTTTTCTTCTGTCTTGTTGATTTAGGAAAGATGCAAATAATACTTGAAATCACAGGGTGCATATTCTTGAAATATATAACTCCTCTGGTTTTGACATTTACATATATTTGTGTCAGCAAACTGAACAGGATCTAAGTCGCACAATGTTCAGAACTTTCAAAATTTGCTATCTTATAACAAAGTAAACCCAGCTTCGGTCCCAAAAAGCGGACAAACCATGCAGAACGCAGGAAATGATTCAGAAGCGAGATGTTATTCCACAGAACTTACTTTTTCCCCACCAACTGTTGCATTTGAAAATAAAGTTTCTTTGGTTAACAAAATTAACATGCTTTATACAATAGAGGCTACAAAGATAAATACAGCATGAAAAGTTAAGAAAATATAAGAACTTTCCTGAATTTGTGAAACTGGACTTGAACCTAGAAGAATGAACTGTCCACCCAATTCCAGAGTCCGATACAAAGCATGCCTTATAAGATGCACACCCTTTTGGGGCACCAATCTTGTTATGCAAGCAACCTATATCACAAATAAATTGATAGTTACACATGAAAGTTCATGTCTAACAGCAAAACCAGTAGTAAAATCAGATTCATTTGGCAAAAATACTAGTGTCAAAAGTCAATTTAAGATTGTGTACAAATTTTTTCAGATGCCTCCAAATCAAACCATACTTGCTTACCAAGGGCTGGTTGCCATTTGCAGAAGACATCCCTAAGTATCTTCTTAAACCCTCCTTATTCTCTGCTTTGCCCTCGAGATCATATGCATGATACTGAACTTTCAAAAATCTGTCAGTTGCTGGATTCCATGAATCAGTATCGATTCCATTTAAAATTCCAACAAACTTTTTAGAATATAAGTTAAGTGTCGGGTGTAAGGCCCCATCCTTCCTGTACATAGAAAATACAACTTAAGAAACATTCTTCTCATTGATATCTATTATATGCTTTAACTCAAAATTTTGTCCCGAAAAATAATCACAATGTACGAAAGCCATATTTAAAAAACAGTCAAAGAATCAAATCTTACAGAAATCCTTTTGCTTTCAATTTTCCTTTCAGAAACTAAATTTTACTCAGTCATTCTAGATGTTAAACTTGATATGTGCTGATATATTGTGATCCATGAATGATTCATTCTTTTCCCACATCAGCAGCTAAAATACATTACCTCATAGATAGAAGACATGAAGTCACATCTACATGTAACATTTTGCTCATAATTTTGAAGATACAGTAGAAAAAGTTTGCATGCAAGGCACCATTCATTTGGTTGCTTGTTTTACATGCGCTGAAACTTTTGGAGTCCCACAGCAGATTTTTGTTAACATTCCAACAGTGAGGTCTCGAGATTCTTAATACAGATCTATTCTCCACTCGTTATCAACCAAATCTGACTCAAGAGTTGATACTTACGGCTGCTTTGATGTAGTGCACGCACTAACAGTAGCAATAATATATTTATTATTCGACGTGCTATATATTCAGATGTCAGATGTTCAAATAGAAATGATAAATTGTAGTGTAAAAGGAGAGAAAACAACAGTACATGTATAAAATAAATGTTCACATTTTCTAGATTATCTTTCCACAACCCTACTCCACACCATCAAACCAATTCCTCGTCCCCCATCAATCCACCTCCAATGGAAGTAACTTGCCATCAGAATATCTTGCATTGTGGGCAGAAAGCTTTTCTGCTCATGGAGGTGAGTGTCTCAGTCACAAGCACAGTCCCTGCTTTTACTGTGGTGGCAAAGGCAGATTGCGGGTGGGGGCATGAAGTAAAGAAAAGGAAAGTGAAGCAAAGATTAAATTAAAAAGCAGGGGCCATATCTTTCACATTTGGTAATAAAACCCATACTATCGGTGCCACTCCCAATGCCCAAGTACGTGATAAATCACACAGTATGAGTAAGCCCATTATATAGTGTAGAAAAATAGAAAGATGTATTGTAAATAATAGAAATATTTAACTGGATCTTTACTTACTTTTGGTAAGATTGAGGTATATCACAATTAGTTGATTGTATAGCCCATAATTGTAGGAATATTCTGGCCCATTTAGTCTATTTATTTATTTAAGCATCTTGTATGATAATAAGTGTGTCATGAAAGCACAAAAATATCTTCCGAGTTTTTCCTCAATTTCATGGCTGCTGCTCAATTTTTCATTGTATTAGAGCTAGGGTTTACCCTAGCCTGATAATTTCTTTCCCGCCCTTTGACAACGATTCTGCGATGGCTTCAAGTTCCTCGTCGTAAATAAATTCCAGAAACACCCGAACACCACCTCTGCCGTTTGGGTCTGTATATCCGAGCGGGTGGACAACATGCCCATTCAATTAACAGTAAACAAATTCAACGGGAAAAATTATTTAGAGTGGCCACAATCTATCAAACCGTTAACAAATTCAACAGGAAAAATTATTTAGAGTGGCCACAATCTATCAAACTCATAATTTAAGGTAAGGGAATATATGTGTATCTCTCTGACAAGACAGAAGAACCGGCCAAAACAGAAACAACATGGAAGAATTGGAAAGCTGAAAATCATTGCCTGGTTAATTAATTTAATGGAGGCGTCGATTGGAAGAACTTATTTGTTTTTTCCCACAGCAAACGAAGTATGAGATGTTGTCAAAGAAACATATTCCGACCTGGAACATCCTCACAAATATTTGATTTGAAGACGAGATTGTGGCAACCCAAACAAGGTGATCGAGATGTGACAGAATACTAGTAACGAAGTTAAGGGTATGTGGGAAAAGCTAGATCTTTGTTATTGATACCCCAGAAATATCCGGGTAATCCATGAGGTACTCGGATCATCTTTAGTCCGAATTTTGGGTGATCAAAGAGCCAGAAAAGTTGAACAAACCGATAGGCTCTTAGCTGAGCCTGGGCAATGAAGAGCTCAAATAGAATAATTAATAGGCAATGCTCAACGTCATGATTATCCACCCAAGCACCCCGGTATAGGTGTCATCTCCGAGTTCATAGGTATGAGACACCGAGTCTCGATAATCATTAGCAGGTCTTTCAGCGCACGTAAGAGTGATATGACTAGGCTAGAAGTAGTATGGGCTGTCAGATTTGGTAGTGTCATAGAGAAGGCATGGACATTAATCATTAGCAGGCCTTTCAGCGCACGTAAGAGTGATGTGACTAGGCTAGAAGTAGTATGGGCTGTCAGATTTGACAGTGTCAGAGAGAGGGCATGGACACTCATCTTGCCATGAGTAACAACTAGGCATTGACAACAAAGTCGTCATTAACTTTTCTCCTATAAATACCAGGTTTGCTTGATATTAATTCATTAAGATATTCTTGCAATAAATACGCATACTCTCTATACATTCTCCTGATATAAAACATTCAATTGACTTGATCGTCGGGGTGGCTATGCCGGAGAACCTTCCGGCGCCTCACTAACATTATTTACTCTCTTAAGTGTGCAGATACTTCAAGCACGAACACTTTTCACCTAAGTTCCGACATACCAGGACATAAACCAACTCGACTCGGTGTAATTGCCCATCTAACGCAGACCCAATTCACCCGGCCATCATCATTGGCACCGCATGTAGGAAACTAGATCTGAGATGTAGATATGGTTTCCACTCGAAAATCAGCTCGGAGGGACAATTCTAGAAGGGAATCCTCAGACTGAGAAGTTCCCCAAAGAAATCCACCCCAACAAACTTTCATGATCAACCCTGAACAATTGACTCAGTGGATAGCGGTAGCTGTCCAGAAGGCCATGATGGAGAAGTTACCACCCAACAGCAGCCGGCACCCCATGAAGAGTGATCCGGGGATGAATCTCCTTCTCAAGATAGAGCAAAATCCCCTAAGAATGTTTCAAAACTTTTACCATGGCTGAGAAGCTAGAGGACTTGAGGCAGAAGGTAAAGAAGCTGGAAGGACAAGCCGGGTCCTCCCGGGCTCCCCGGATCCAACCAAGAGGGTGTCATTTCTCCACCCGCATGATCAATGAGCCCCTACATGCCCATTATAAATCAGCAAACATCAGATAGTATGATGGAAACTCAGACCATAAGGAGCATTTAGCCAGATTTGAAAACATGGCCATGTTGCATTGTTATGGTGATGAGATCAAGTGAAAGACTTTTTTAACCACGTTGGTGGATTCAGCCCAACAAGAGTTTGATAAGCTTGAGTCTCGGAGAACGAGCACAGAAGGGGAACTCTTTGGGGCATTTTTCCCGTTGCACTCCCTTGAAGATGCCAAAGGACCAAGCGGTGCACCTTTGCGAGGAGAAGGAAAACAACTCTCAATCCTACCGACCTTTCCAGGGCCCACAGCAGCCTTAAAGTTTTGTGCATTCCACAGACAATGTTATCACAACACAAGCGAGTGCAAACAATCGAGGAAAAGTCATCATCGGCCAGACCTGGTAGAAGCCAATCCAGCACCAAAGAAAGCAACGAGACTTCCATGGGTACCCAATAGTTCGAGGCCTGCATCATCCACTAGGGCCCCGAATTCCAAACCCATGTCGGGAAGTCGTGCTAGGCCCACCGCGTCAGAAAAGGTCCGAGCAGAGAAAGGTCGGGGAAAATCCCCTACCTTGGTGGTAATTAAAATTATCTCCGGATGATACACTGATGGTGATTATAACCAAGCCCGGAAAGCTTAGAGTCGACGAGAAATCCTGGGAGTGAGTAACTCGGGAGGAGAGGAGGAGCCAACCATCAGTTTTGGACCCTAAGATTTACAAGGTGTCAGCTTACCACACAATGACGCTTTGGTTATCCAGTCCAAAATAGCAAATTACGATAATCAGTTTGTGGACTCGGACAGCTCTGTCAATCTCATATTCCAAGAACCCTGGATCATATGGACTTAAAGGATTATTATCTGGAGCCTCTAGAGATCGATTTGTTCGGCTTCGCTGGTCATATGGTCCACCCTCGGGGAGGGGGGGGGGAGATTATGCTCCGTTGACATTAGAATCCGGGATTTAAGAAAATCAGTTATGACCACATTTACTGTGGTCAGTGCACATTCTTCGTACAACGTCATACTAGGAAGGCTGGCTATGAACGCCTTCAAGGTCGTCGCCTCTACTATCATCAAGAAACTAAGTTCCCCGTGAAGGGCAGAATTGGGGAAGTTCGGGGAGATCAGCACTCATCACGAAAATGTTTGGTGAGACTGTCCGAGTAGAAAAAAGAGACAAGAAAAGCCCAGATATTGAGGAAAGCCCAGAGATTTGGACGGGATGACAAAACTGAACAAGCCTTTCAAGACTTGAAGAATCACCTAGCTGGGTTGCCCATCTTGGTTAAACCCAGGTTGTGAGAAAAGTTGCTAATCTACTTGTCTGCTATTGAATACACCGTCAGCTCGGTCCTTATCAAAGAAGAAGGAACTGACCATAAACCAGTGTATTATGTAAGTCATGGTCTCAGAGGACCCTAGTTGAGGTATACCGAGCTCGAAAAGATAGCTTTGGCGTTGGTCATAACTGCGAGAAAATTGAGACCCTATTTCCTGTCTATCCTATCATCGTCCACACCAACAGCTCGTTGGGGAGAATAATGACCAATCCACATATCTCTGGGAAGCTGGTAAAGTGGAGAATAGAGCTCAGGGAGCATGATATCACATATCAGCCGAGGGCGGCAGTAAAAACTCAAGCTTTTTCAGATTTCTTGATCGAGATGACACATCCCGGAACAGGAAAAAGTGTAAAGAGTATTTGTCAATGGAGCTGCCGACAAGGAAGGGAGCGGGGTCAGGATCGTTTTGGTTTCTCCAGCAAGGGAAAAGATAAAGATTGAAGTTAGATTAGATTTTCGGACTTCGAATAATGAGGCCAAGTATGAATCAGTTGTGATCGGGATGAGAGCTGCCAGGGAAGCTGGAGCTACCCGAATCATTATTTACTCACTCTCAATAAGTTATTCAACAAGTAAAAGGTTCCTACGAAGCCCGAGAAAAAAGATTGAAAAAGTAATTAAAAGCTATTCAGGAGTTATCGGAAAGTTCTACTGATTGGAGTACGAAGAAGATTCCAAGAGAAGAAAAAGCGAAGCCGATACACTAGCCAAAATGGCATCTTCTTTGAAAGGAGAGAGTGGCAAGAATTTTATTCACCACACCAAACTGGTGAGTAACTTCACAGGAAGACTCGTGGAGGACACTCCTGCTAGAGTACATTTCGAAAAGGGACCCTAAACAAGCTCAGAGAAATGAGAAACAGTGTTCTCGCTTCAATATCATTAATGGCGTGTTATATCGACGTTCCAGGGCACGATGCTCAAATGTCTGGCCGGGGAAGAAGCTAGGGTAAGTATTAAGGACGAAAAATTACAGCTTGGTGTAAAGAGATGAAGATTACCCAATCATTTATTTCCGTCGCTTACCCGGAAGCAAATGGACAGACTGAAGTCACTAATCGAACACTCGTTCAAGCTCTAAGAGCCAATTTACAAGGCGTTGGGAAGGAGGAACTTCCGGGTCTCTAATGGGCTTATCGAACTACTCCTCAGGCCGCAACGGGGGAAACTTTTTTTAATTTGGTGTATGGATCTGAAGCAATAATACCTGCTGAAATCGGGTAGACATCAGCCCGAGTCGAGGCTTACCCAGGGGAAAATTATCCAGCCCGGGCTCAAGAGTTAGAATTAGTGGAAGAAAAGAGAGAAAAAGCTGTCATCCAGATGGAAGCTTATTGTAGTCGAATCATGCGAGCGTATAACCAGCGAATCCGACCTCGAGAATTTCAAGTTGGTGATCTTGTCCTCAAGAAAGCCAATCCGGCTGGATATGTTGGCAAATTAGAAGCCAGATGGGAAAGACCTTATAAAGTTGCTCGAAGGGCTAGTTCAAGAGCTTTATATTTGGAAGATGGTCAGGGCCGATCTCAGAAAAGACCCTGAAATGCTTTTCATTTTAAAAAAGTATTATACCTGAATTGTACTGATTATCAGGATATTAATGAAATTATCTTCCTATTTCAATGTATGTGCAAAAGATTATCTAAACCCGGGAGGCATGAGGCCCCGATATTTTATCTAAACCCGGGAGGCATGAGGCCCCGGTATTTTATCTAAACCTATGAGACACGATGCCCCGGTATTTTATCTAAACCCGAGAGGCATGAGGCCCCGATATTTTATCTAAACCTGAGAGGCATGAGGCCCCGGTACTTGATCTGAACCCCAAAATTTTATTGAGAAGAATGAAACCCCGACTACATCCTTAAACTAAGAAAATTTTTAAGATTTACAAACTTACGACCAATTTATGTTAAAACAAGCCTTCCAAAGCCCGATTACTTCTCGATACTTAGAATTTTGTAGGTGATTATTTCAGTTTGGTCTACTTATCAAAGGAAGAAAAACACAATTAAAAGAGTACAATCTTATTCAAAAACAAGGTACAAAGACCCCAAAATAAAAAAAAAAGGTAAAGGTTAACAATCCTACACTATAGTGTCTGGACTTCTGGACCCCGCAACCTCGGCATTCTCACCTCCATCCCCTTCATCATCTTTGGGCAAGGAATCGATGGCTCGAGTAAAATATAGGAAACCTTCTTTATCTACTGGGAGAAGGCCGGCCTCTTCGAATTGCTCTATGCGCTTGTCAAAATCAGTCCTGAAGAAAGAATAAGCTATATCTTCAACCGCCGCCCTAAACTCCGGGGAATCAAAGAAGGAAATCAGCCATTCCTCTTTAGATTGCTTGAAGGCCACCAGAGCAGATTCCGCCTCTTCAGCCCGGGCCTTGTGATGATTGAGTTCTTCCAGTTAGAGATTGGGCTCGTGTATTCGAGGATAAGAGCACAGACTTGAGAGCATCATCCCGGGCAGCAACAGCCTCCGACTCTACCTGAGCCCCTTTTAGGTCTGTTAGAGAGACTCCAATTGCTGATAGGCTACTTCGGAAGCCGTCCTCAAGCCATTCACCATGTCTTCATGCAAGAGTCAGGCTCGCGTCAATTCCCCCTAAACTTGTTGATGAAGTTGACTAATGGCCCGAGCAAATTTGCCTCTTTCTTGGCGATTGAGGCGACCTTCTCGTAGGCCAATATCAGCATATGAAGACCCCACAAAAAAAAATGATGAGAGCTGCAAATAAGGTACCTAAATACTCGTGGGGGAGGTAATCCGCACTACTTGTTATCTCATAAACCGGATGCCAACAAAGGTTCTAAATTTCAAAATTCCTTTAAATGTGTTTAAGGAAACCTATCCAATTAACAATTGCCTCATATTTACCTTTAAAAGTGTTTGGTTGTGTAGCATTTGTTCGCATTCATAATCATAACAAGGATAAACTCGATCCTCGAGCCTTGAGATGTGTGTTTCTTGGTTATTCCCCCACCCAAAAGGGTAATAAATATTTTGATTCAAAATCTTGAAAATATTTTGTGTCTATGGATGTAACTTTCTTTGAAACACAAAATTTTTTTAACACCATTCTTCAGGGAGGGAATACCTTTGAAGAATTGATGTTCGAAGATAAGAACGAGACACCACCAAGTCCAAAAATGATTTATATGTTAATTTTCCACTGCCTAGTCTAGAAGGGAAAAATCCTCCTATTAAAGTTGATCAAAACAGTAACCAAAACATGAATATAGATTAGATTAGTCTGGACAATGGTAGAAGGTTTGGAAAGGTTTATAACCAGGGGGCAGAAATCTTCGAAATAAAAGGGGGACATTCACACTTCCGCATGATCAAGAGTCCAACCTGAAACCAGATCCGAGAAGTACAGAAATTGTTGACACAAATGCAAGCAGCACAGAATCTGAAAATCCAGGTATCATTGACTTACCAATTGCACTTATGAAAGGAATTAGGGCATGTACCCGATAACCCTTTTCGAATTTTGTTTCATATAACCATCTGTCACCTTCATACTCTGTTTTTATCTCATATATGTCAAGTGTGGACGTACCAAAGTCTATACAAGATGCTCTGAAAGTTCCTGATTGGAAGAAAACTGTTTTTGTGGAGACGAAGGCTTTAACAAAGAATGAAACATGAGAGTTGGTTCATTTACCCAAAAAAAAACAAGTGATCGGCTACAAGTGGGTATTTACAGCCAAGTATAACTCAAATGGAACCCTGGAAAGTTACAAAGCAAGATTGATGGGAAAAGAGTTCACATAAACTTATGGAATGGATTACCACGAGACTTTTGCACCTGTTGCGAAATTGAACACCATTCGAATCCTACTAAAGCAATCTCCACGTGCTTGGTTTAAAAATTCACAAAGTTTGTTAAGAAAGAAGGATATAACAAGGGCCTACTAAAGCAATCTCCATGTGCCTGGTTTGAATAATTCACAAAGTTTGTTAAGAAATAAGGATATAACAAGGGCAATCACACCATACAACGTTTGTAAAACATAGAGATAAAGGTAAAGTTGTAGTTTTAATTGTTTATGTCGATGATGTAATACTCACTGAGAATGATTGTGAAGAGATCAAAAGGTTGAAAAGATGTCTTGCAGATGAATTCGAATTCAAGGACTTAGGCTACTTAAGTTATTTCCTGGGAATGGAGGTACCCAGATCAAAAAGAGGAATTTCAACGCCGCAAAGAAAAAATGTTCCTAATCTATTAGGAGAAACTAGAATGAGCGGTTGCAAGCCAAGTGATACACCCATGGATCCTAATAAAAAATTAGAAGAAATTATTTCCAAAGGATTAATATCAACGTCTTGTAGGAAAACTCATTTATCTATCTCATACAAGACTTGATATTGCTTATATTGTAAGTGTTGTTAGCCAATTCATGCATGTACATTATGATGAGCAAATGGAAGTTTGGTACAAAATTTGAGATATTTGAAAGGTTCTCCAGATAGGATTTTGTTGTTCAAAATGATCAAAGAAGGGTGGAAGGTTTCACTGATGTGACTAGGCTGAGTCTATCTCTGATAATAGATCCACCAAAGATTACTGTACCTTTGTGTGGGAAATCTTGTCACATGGCGAAGTAAAAAACAAAAGGTTGCGGCACGAAGTAGTACAAAAGCTGAGTTTAGAGCTATGGCAAATGGAGTTTGTGAGATATTATGGATTAAATGAGTACTAGAAGAGTTAAACTAGGAGCTCAAGGCTCCAATGATGTATTGTGATAACAAATCTGCCGTTTGCTATCAAACAACCCACTCCAACATGATAGGACTAAACATATTGAAGTAGACATGCACTTCATCAAGGAGACCCAGGGAGCTGGAGTAATCTGCATGTCCTTTGTCATCACAGAGCAACAGATAACTGATATGTTGACAAAGACGCATTTCAGGCCAGATTTGAATTATTTATTGACAAGTTGGGAATGAGTGATATCTATGCACCAACTTGAGGAAGGTGTATGACAGCAATAAAATATCTTCTAAGTTTTTCCCAATTTCATGGTCACTGCTCAATTTCTTTCATATAGCATCAAAAACAAGGACTTAATAAATTATGAAGAAAGAAAAATCTCAATGCTGAAACCCTACTGCATCCAGAAACACGTTCATTAAGGGGGTGCTTATAGTTACACTTTGTACCTCAGGGGTCAGCATCTCTTGGGCGTAGGTTGGTGAAACAGTTGTCACAATATTGGAAAAGACTATTGCACCCTGTGAAATGCCAAGAAAATGTGATGAAATGAAAGTGATCAGGATAACGTGGTAGAAATCAGCTTGAACATAAGTCATGGCCAGATCAAAGAATCAAATGTCCACCAGTCCGAGCTAAAGAAAGAAGACAAAGTGGCAAACCAGCACGCAAAACCTTGAATGTGGTTCATGCATCTCTTAGCTAAGCCAATGAAAAGCTTCAAATGCAACTTGAAAATAGAGGATCGGTTACCTTAACAGCATTCACTCTATCCCTTGACGAGTTGTCCTGCATTCTATCCTGCCTGTTTAGTTGATGGACATCAAGACCACAAGATGCAAGGTCCGAAGCGGGTGCATTTCCTTGATAAGCAAAATTGTGACATGTAAAACAGATTCTCGCTGAATTCAATCCTTTGGGAACATACAGATCCCAGTAAAGGGGTGCCTGCCGAAAATAGCAAGCATTCAAATTAAAAAAAAAAAACTGATCCAACACCACAGAAAGGTGATATGTGAAATAACAAAATCTCTAACATTCGTACAATGAATGCAGTCTGCCAATCATGACAATGAATTATGTCTGGTCTCTTGCCAGCTTGAAGTAGCAACTCAAGTGCTGCCCTGCTGAAGAATGAGAATCGCTTAAAATCATCATGTTCTCCATAAAAATGACCCCTCCAGAAGAATTTACTTGGATGATGTGGCTCAATGAAATAAACAGGAAGCCCTGACAAATAAAATTTTAGCAAACGAGCCAAAGTATTAGAGTTAAAGGAATGTCTCAATGAAAATAAACAATGATGTAAAATTTTCTAGACCTTCAACAGTGCCAACCCATATTTTGTTTTTGAACAACCGACCATCAAAATATGACTCTAGTGAAACATCTAAAGCCTGCACAGTATGAAGTGGATCAAAAAATAGATGTAAAAACTGTAGAGCATGCTCAAGAAAAAACATATACCTTAAAATCCCGAATAAGCTCATAATTCATGCAATCATATTTAGGTAGAACAATTTCCACAAGGTGCCCTTTCTTCTGAAGTGCCTTACTCAGACCAGTCAGTACATCTCCCAAACCACCAACCTGAAATAAAATAAAGCAAAATCTGCCATGGGCAACTTCACATACAGCATTAATATATTGTCATCTCTGATTTCTCAGATGAGTGTAAATGAGGAAATATATTTTCAGCATGTCAATATTTGAGTCTTTACTTTAGTGCGATGTTTGTCACGTTTCCAAACACACTTGTAGCAAGCGTACAAAACATCAAAGCCCTTTTCACTCTTTCATAGTGACATATGGGGTCCATCAAAAATAAAAAATTTGATAGGTACTCGTTGGTTCCTTTTGTTTGTGGATGATAATACTCGTGTTTCATGGGTATTCCCTCATGAAAGACAAGTCCGAAACAACTTCCCTGTTCAAATATTTTCATTCAATGATTCAAACTTAGTTCTCTGACCAAACACAAGTCATCTGTACTGATCGTGCTCGTGACTACTTTAACTCTGTGTTGGGTAGTTATCTGGCATGTCATGGGATTGTCCATCAAAGTTCCTGTGTCGACACACCTCAACAAAATGAGGTTTATGAACAGAAAAATGGCCACCTTCTCAAAATTATCCGTTCTCTTCTGTTCATACACACAGTCCCTCTCCATTTGGGGTGATGTGGTACTCATTACCACTTACCTAATTAATCGTATGCCTTTCCGTGTCCTCAACTACAAAACCCATATTGAGGTCCTTCTAGAACAATTTCCTTAAACACATCTCCTAATCTATTCCCCTCAAAATCTTTGGGTGTTTTGCCTTCGTCAATATCCATTCCCAACATCGTGGGAAACTCGACCCGCGAGCTATCAAATGCATTTTTCTAGGGTACTGCCCCAACCAGAAAGGCTACAAATGCTATTGCCCGATCACCAAAAAGTTTTATCATTCTCTTGATGTCACTTCTTAAAAACAAACAATTTTATCGCAATTTATCCATTCAAGGGGAGAGCAACATCAATGGTGGAAATGGAAATAAATCTCTAAATTGGGATCCCAATTCATTGGCCGACCCAATCTCTATCAATCCAGAACCTAACCACCACCCATCAACTTCATCAAACAGACCCCTCAAGGTTTATTCAAGAAGGAAGGTCATCCAAATAGACAGACAACAAGACACAACACCTAGTCAACCAGTCCAAGACTCCTCTACTAGACCAATTACCTATGAAAAATACCAAAGTACTGCTGAACTTGACATTAATTCTCCCATAATTGATAAATGTGACATTGATGACAAACCTATATGCGACTTTGTTTCATTTAAATCATTATCTCCTGCATATCGTGCGTTTGTGTCCAGTTTAGATCAAGATCAGGTCCCAGGTTCAATCGAGGATGCACTCAAGGATCCTAAGTGGAAGTCTGCCGTCGTTGATGAGATCAAAGCGCTAGAAAAAAAAATACATGGCAGATTACTGAACCTCCCCCCGAGAAACGAATGGTTGGGTGCGAATGGATTTTCACAGTGAAGTATAGGGCTGATGGAAGCATTGAATGATACAAAGCACGACTTGTTGCAAAGGGATACACTCAGTCTTACGGAATAGATTATCAAGAGACCTTTGCTCCGGTAGCAAGACTCAACATCGTCAGTGTACTCCTATCAATTGTCGTCAATCTTGACTGGCCACTATTCCAATTGAATGTTAAAAATAATTCCTCAATGGGGAACTGGAGGAAGAGATGTACATGGATATTCCCTCAGAGTTTGTGACAGAAGCAGTGAAACACAAAGTGTGCAAGTTAAAAAAATCCCTATATGGTCTTAAACAGTCACCTCGAGCCTGGTTTCATCGGTTTACCAATGTGTTGACTACAGAATGGTATTTATAGTGTCAAGCAGATCACATGTTATTCATCAAGCACACCGAAGGAAGGACTACTGCTCTCATTGTCTATGTCGATGACATCGTTCTCGCAGGAGAGAGTGAACCAGAAATCGCTTGCATAAAAGGAATCCTCTCAAGGGAATTTGAAACGAAAGATCTAGGAAAACTTAAATATTTTTGGGGATGGAAATGACAAGATCATCTCATGGAATTTCAATCTCGTAACAAAAGTATGTTCTAGATCTACTGAGAGAGACTGGAATGTTGGGGTGCAAACCAGTTGACACTCCAACGTTCCCAAATGTGAAAATGGGTATGAATTAAGATCGAGTGATTGTTGACAAAGGAAGTTACCAACGACTGGTTGGAAAATTGATCTACCTATCACACACTGGACCTAACATAGATACCGTAAATGTTGTCAGTCACTACATGACTAAACCTACTAAAGAACACATGGAGGCTGTATACCGAGTTATGCGATATTTGAAGAGAACACCTGGAAAAAGGGTTGCTTTTTAGGAAAACTGCAATAAAAATGTTAGAGTCTACAGTGATGCTGATTGAGCAGGTTGTCCTGTTGATAGACAATCTACTTCAAGTTACTGTTCATTTGTATGGGGTAACCTCGTGACTTGGAGAAGTAAGAAACAACCAGTTGTGGCCCGAAGCAGTGAAGAATCAGAATTCAGAGCTTCGTCCAATGGGATTTGTTAAGGCATGTGGCTTAAAACGCAACTCAATGAATTGAAGATAGGAAATAGTCACCCGTAGAGATTATATGCGACAACCAAACGACCTTTAATATTGCCAAGAATTTGGTTCATCATGATCGAACCAAGCATGTGGAAATCGAAAGATACTTCATAAGTGAAAAGATTGTGAGGAATATAGTTGATCTCCGCATGTTCCCTCACACATGCAACTAACAGACATTTTGACAAAGACGCTCCATCAACCACACTTTGATGAATTAAAGACCAAGCTTGGCATGACAAACATATACCGCCAAGCTTAAAGGGGAGTGTTGAATATCTTGGATATCTTAGATAAGATAATTAGGATATTTATTTAAGTTAAAATTTAAATTTAAAATAGATATATTAGATATGGTAGAGATAATGATCTAGGTTTTCTTTATATATATTGAACCATGTACATTCAATGATAATAAGAATTTTAATTCACCAATGTTGGTGATTTTAAAATGAGAAAGAAGAGAAAACTGAAATAAATTGCTGCAGATAGAAGGGAAATCAGAACTCACACTTTTTTCAACATGAAGCATTACAGTTTAAAGCTTAAAAAATAACAAACCACTAACAAACTGGTCCTAAAAAACAGCCATGAAAAACAAAACATGAACACCGCACCACAACTAACTCCTAAGAATGAGGAACAACCTTGACTCAATCAAACTTAGACACGTTCAGCAGTCCTAAGCATGTATTCCACTCCTCCTTGCTTTAGGGGCTGCGAATACCAAGTTTCTGCCTAGAAACTCAAACTTGCTGACTGGAAGTGGCTTTGTAAACAAATCTGCCAACTGATCTTCAGATTTGCAGTAAACCAGAGTCAAATTCTTCTTTCTGCACTTCTCTTAGAAAAAACAACTTGATGTTGAAATGTTTAGTTTTCACATGAAACACAAGGTTATGGGAAATGGCAATGGCAGCTTGGTTGTCAACAAAAATCTTAGTGCTTTCTTTCTGCTCCAGATTGAGATCCATTAAAATCTTCCTCAGCCACAAAGCTTGATTGACAGCAGCTGTTGCAGCAATAAATGCTGCTTCAGCAGTGGATTGAGCTACGGTGTCTTGCTTCTTCGAACTCCATGAGAAAATACTAGATCCAAGAGTAAAACAGTAGCATGAGGTACTCCTCATATCATGAATGGAACCTCCCCAGTCACTATCAGAGAAGCCAACCAGATTGAACTCCTTA
This sequence comes from Primulina eburnea, assembly GCF_022965805.1. Lineage (NCBI taxonomy): Eukaryota > Viridiplantae > Streptophyta > Magnoliopsida > Lamiales > Gesneriaceae > Primulina > Primulina eburnea. The sequence continues at coordinate 5,864,009 of NC_133108.1, forward strand.
CTTCTTGTGAATTTAACACCAAAATCACTTGTACCTTTGACATATTGAATCACTTGTACCTTCGACATATCGAATCACTCTTTTGGCAGCCCTGAAATGTAATTCACTTGCACAATGCATAAACCTGGATAAGATACCTACAACATTTAAAATATCAGGACGTGTTGCTGTAAGATACATCAAGCAACCAATCAAACTTCTAAAATATCCTTCATCAACTTTATCAGCTCCATCTTCCTTACACAGCTTCTTTTGATTCATAGGAGTGCTTGCTTCCTTGCATTCTTCAAGCCTGAACTTCTTCAAAATCTCCTTGGCGTACTTCCTCTTGCAGATGAAAACTTCATGCTCAGCCTGCTTAATTTCCATTCCAAGGAAAAAGGTTTCATCAACCCAAGATCTGTCATCTCAAAAACCTTCATCATTTCTTGTTTGAAGTCCTCAACCAACTGTACATTATTTCCTGTCAGCAAAAGATCATCAACATAAAAAGAGACTATCAAAACATCATTACTTTGATGTTTGACAAAAAAAATATCCTCAGACAGGTTTTTTTAAAAGCCCGAGCTTAGAAAATGTTCATCTATCTTGATGTACCAAGCTCTGGGGCTTGTTTCAACCCATAAAGAGCTTTCTTGAAAAGACATACCTTGTCCTCCTCTCCTTTCTTCACAAAGGCTTCAGGCTTCTCAACATAAATTTCTTCCTGCAAAACACCATTTAAAAATGCTGATTTTATATCAAGCTGATACACTCTGCAATTCATTTGAGCAGCTATAGCATGCAAAAGCCGTATGGTGTCCAAACGAGCAACTGGTGCGAAGGTGTCTGAGTAGTCCACACCAAAAACTTGAGCATAGCCTTTCACCACAAGTCTTGCTTTATGCTTCTTGATTGAGCCATCAACATTAAGCTTGGTTCTGTACACCCACTTGACTCCAATCACCTATCTATTTTGGGGTCGATCAACCAACTCCCATGTTTTGTTTTTCTCAATCATGGACAACTCTTCTTTCATCGCAACCATCCAATTCTTGTCTTTCATTGTTGATTCAAAATCTGCAAGTTCACACACAGCTATATTGCACCTTGAATAAATGTCAGTGAGTGATCTAGTACCTCTTACAGGAGCATCATCTACCATCTCATTCTGCCAATTTTCATCTTCATCCGTGCTTGAAACATGAAACTTAAGCTGCAGATCTGCTACAGTTTGGCCATTTTTCTTTGCCTCAACTCAGTTCCACTCTTCATCTTTCACGAAATGAACATCTTTGCTTATAACAATTTTCTCAATTTAGGGTTGGAAAATTTTATAAGCTTTTGCGACAGTGCAATAGCCGATAAAGATGCCTGGAAGTGCTCTTTTGTCTAACTTGTCTGTCTTGATTTGTGGAACATGATGAAGCACAAACAACCAAATACTTTGAGAAAACTTAGAGATGGTGTATGACCATACCAAGCCTCATAAGGTGTCTAATCCTTGACTATTTTTGTTGGCAGTCTATTCTGCAAGAAAACTGTAGTATGAGCTGCCTCTCCCCAAAACTGTTTGGGTATCTTTTCATGCAACACACATCTAGTCATTTCTAAGATGTATTTGTTTCTCCTTTCACTAACTCCATTTTGTTGCGAGTGTAGGGGTTTTTAAATGAAGCTCAGCTTCTTCACAAAATGCATTGAAATTTTCTGAGGTATAATCCTTGCCATTATCAGTCCTCAGTATTTGAATTTGGTTGCCACTTGGATTTTTCACAATCTTCTTGAACTTTGAGAATACTCCAGCCACTTCTGATTTGAATTTTAAGAAAAAATCAAACATATTCTAGTGAAATCATCAATAAAAGCAACATGATATCGACTACCTACTAATGAGGGAGTTCTCTGAGATCCAGAAACATCTGTGTGGACTAATTGTAGCTTATAGGTGCCTCTCCATGCTGACTTGGGAAATGAATTTCTGTTTTGCTTTCCAAATTGACAAGCCTTACAGGTTGATAGGTGATCATCAAACTCTAGAAGATCAATTGCCATCTTTTTGGACTTATCTGCAGTAGCCCTTGGTGGTGATAGTGCCCGAGCCTTTTGTGCCACACCGTTGAAAGGTTTTCTTTGGTTAGAAAAGCTAATTACTCCTCCTGCATTGGATTGAGTGAAAAGCTCCTCTCTGCCATCTTAACTTCAAACATCTTCTGGCATGTCCATGAACATCACTTTGAATCTCTTCTCTATTAATTGACCAACACTGAGCAAGTTTTGATCAATATCTGTTACATAGAGAACATCGGTGATCAACTTGGTTCCTGAACAGCTTGCAATGGCTGCGGTGCCCTTTCCTTTTACTGCAATATATTCACCGTTCCCAATTCTGACCTTCTTGGACTCGGTGCTCTTCAATTCTTTGAACAATTCCTTGTCATGTGTCATATGATTAGTGCAGCCACTATCAATGAGCCAGTTTTCACTTGTTCCACGACTCGTGAAACAAGTTGCAACGAAAAGCTGGTCTTCTTCTTCTTGATCTGGCACTTGTGCTTCATCTCCTTGCTGCTGATTATTATTCTTGCAAATGACAGCTTCATGTCCCATATGATTGCACTTGCTGCACTTTGCATCTGGTCTTCTCCAGCACTTGAAAGGAGGGTGACCTTTCTTGCCACAATGTTGATGGAGGGTAATCTTTCTTTACTACGGATCTTTTATTTCCAATTTTGCTTTTGTTCCCAGGTGCAGAGCTTTGTCCACTTATTGGCCTCCTATTCTTTTCATCATCTTGATGCTTGACTGGTAGAGCTCCTTCGACGGCTCTTTCTTGCCACATTACATGCCTCTACTCTTATTAAAAGTTCTGCCAGAGCAATCTTTGACAGATCCTTCGTGTTTTCTAAGGTAGTGATGGTAGCCTCAAATCTTTCAAGCATTGTTACAAGGATTTTCTCAACAATCCTTGAATCTTCTAGAAAAGAACCCAATAACTTGACACGATTTGCTATGTTGAGCAGTCTGTTAGAATACTCCTTCATGGTTTCTATCTCCTTCATCTTTTGCAGCCCAAAGTCACGAAACTAGGTTCAGCACCTGCATCCCTCGAATTCTTTCATCTCCTTCATACTTAGTTTCGAGATAATCCCAAATCTCCTTTGTCGTTTTCAGTGACATGATACGAGTGAAGATCGTGGAGGAAACTGCAGCAAACAGGTAGGCTTTTGCCTTGGACTTCTTTGTCTTCTTCTCCTTTTGTGCTTTAATTTGTGCCACGGTGGGATTGTCCGGGAGAAGAGGAATGTCATAGTCTTCTTCCACTGCTTCCCAGAGATCCCAAGCTTCCATGTATGTCTCCATGCGCACTGCCCAGGTCTGGTAGTTATCTCCATCAAACACCAGTGGTCGGTGGAGCAACTGAAGAAAAACTAGCTTCGGCCTCCATAACTACTCAAACTCACACACAGGTCCTTTAAGAAGAGGGTTCTGATACCAAATTGTTGGTAATTTTAAAATGAGAAAGAAGAGAAAACTGAAATAAATTGTTGCAGATTGAAGGAAAATCAGAACTCACACTTTTTTCAACATGAAGCATTACAATTTAAAGCTTAAAAAATAATAAACCACAAACAAACTGGTCCTAAACAAAACAGCCATGAAAAACAGAACATGAACACCACACCACAACTAACTCCTAAGAATGTGGAACAACCTTGACTCAATCAAACTTAGACACGTTCAGCAGTCCTAAGCATGTATTCCAACAACCAAACTACAGAAATACAGAGCCAAGTAAAGGCCATGAACCAAGAAAAAAACAGAAAGACCTTATTCAGGATGAAGTCGCAACAACAAGCAATAGTATGGTCAAATTCGTTGTGGACACACTCAATAAATTATTTCCAATAAACCGAAAAGAACTACCTACCCTTAAAATCACTACTTCTTTAATGAATTGAAATTTTTAACACTTTAAGTTGTTATTCACTTGATTCAGGCTCATCCCAAGAACTTTGGTCTAAAATAAATGTGGGCAACTAATTTATTACAGTCTTGGCAAATGTCAAATTTAGGAATTATACTTCCTTCTTGCTCACCATGGATCAAAATGATTAAAACAACCCATGGATTTAGATTATTAAAACAATTAATAAACCACGTCAAACTCAGATAAGTTACGCGCTGAAACAATCTCGCAATCAGCAACGAGAAAGCAAGGACCAGACATAACTCAAGCCTATACGGAAATTGCGAATTTATTGAGTTGTCAAAAACAAATTATTATGTTTATTTAAATGAGCTCATCCTAAATTGTTAATTTCTGGAAAAAAATTTCTTCAAAATACTAAATGACCAATTCATCATCTCAACCATGAGTAAGAAAAACTTATTAAAATTCTAAGGACCAAATGTCCGAACTAAACAAAAGCATCTTGATAAAAAAAAAACCATGAAATCCTAATGAATCGAAATGAAATAATCATATCCAAGCCTCACAAATTAAACTCCTAAATCTTCGTCCCTCGACTTATCTCCTCCATATGAATTCATAGCCTTCGTTTAGATGCTACCCAAAAAGCTTAAGTTGAACATCAGCAAAATAAACTTAGCTTTATGTTTAACAACAGTAAAATAAACTTAGTATACCCCCCGAGTCAGCCAGTAAATAAATCTCAAGAGTAACGACTAACAACAAAAGCTAAACAACCGGTAGATGCATACACATATATATACATTTAGAATTCAAAAGGGAGTGGAATAATAAAATGCAAACCATAATTCCATCAGGCATCACATTGACTATTAGGAACCAACATGTGGCTCACACGCACGGTCATTCAAGTAGCATGTTGGTAGCAGGAATTAAGTGAAAACTCATATGACAGACATAATAGGTGTATGTGTTATGTTGACTGGAAAGAAATAAGGTGGCTCTCACATGTATCGTCGGTACACGCGGCAAGTTGACACATATGAACCGAGAGATATGAATGAAGATATATGAAGGAAAGATAACAATCAACATGCAGAAGGAAACAGAAGTCCAAATCGAGTAAAGGACATAACAACGTACACATTATGGGCCTTTTAGAATAATGTTGGAATTGAAGAAATACTTAACTTAATTTGATTGTATTACTCACGTAAAAATCCCGCAATTTCAAAATATATAAACAAAGTTATTTCAGATAAATTCTAACATGTTCTAAAAAATAAGATATCTAACCTAACTGTGATCCAGATTCTTTATTTACATCTAACTCTTACTAATTAATTCTTTGTTTCTAAGTTTCTCATTAGAAATAGTTAATTGCTAGGTTCATTGTTTAATTGATAAGGTGTATCCAAGTCATCTTCGTAAGGCTACACAAACTATACAAATTTATGCCATGCATACTGGTAAATTTTTGGAAGAATATAATAAATATAACTTAACACATATGTATATGTGTGTGTGTGTGTGTGAAAAATTATTCGGCTAGTTTGTGTAGTGTTACAAATATAACTTGGATACACCTGATCAATTACACACCTAATGCAGAAATATAGTTAAGTCATACCTTTGCTACAGGTGCCAACTCAGCTGCAATATGTATGATGTGCAACCGTTCACTAGAGATTGATCACCACCATTAGCCAAAAATAGTATGCATTATGCATGACACAAATGAAAAACGAGTTACATTCATACCCTGGCACTGATGATATCAGTCTTAGGAATTTTGCAATGATATCAGTTTCATTCATTTCTTCAGATGACAAATACACATCGCGTAATTTTCCCTCCCTATTCCATATCATTTCTCTCAATAGTCTAGCATCGTCGGCCAAAATTTTCTTCTCGAGAAACCATCCGTCCACCAACAGCAGTAAATTACTCCAAAATTCTGAATGCTTATCATGCACAGTTTCATCCTCTGCTCTTTTATCACTTTTTTCTTTCAAATTACTTAGTGTATCTTGGAACTCCTTCATAGATACTTGATGTAACTGAACATAGGAATGTATATCTGCATCAGACCTTTGCAGGCGCTCGTCCAACAGTTTTATCTTCTGCTGCATGAGTTCACCATATTGTTGCATTTTCTCGGCTGACAATCTATACATATTGGCCTCACTGAGAGATTCCTCCAACCTATCAACCTTCTTGCGAAGTTCTTGGTTTTGCTGCAGCACTTTAAAAGCTTCATCAGCATGTTTTGTTGTGTTATCGAATAATTCTTGCAGACTAGCTACTTTCTCAAATAAACTTTTGCATTCCGATTTCAAACTTGAAATTTCTGAAACATCTTCTTGAGAAGCAGCAAGTTTAAACTCAAACTCTTTTAAAGAAGATCCCAAAGAGAACCGTTCTTCCTCCAGAGTTTGAATCTCCCTGATATTAACAAGATCTCCCTTCAGCACCTCCAGCTCATCCTTCAGGGACATATTCTCTGCCCTTAATAACTCCAATTCCTGGGTAAAATAATTCAAAGCATCAATTTGTGATGAAGAAACTGCAGACTTCATTTCTTGAGCGTGTTCCATGCTGCTACCCCTACTAGACAATTCACTCTGCAGCTTTTCCAACTGGTCTTCCAGGAGTTCCACACGTATCTTCTCTTGTGCAGCCATTTTAAGCCGTCCATCCGTTTCTGCCAGTTTCATCTCCAAGACACTGATTTCGGTCTGCAGTGCCTCCTTTTCCTCAATTATTTTTTCAAGGTCTTCAAGGGTACGAATACGAGCTAAGTTGAGAAGATGTACATCTAATCCAATTAGCAAGAGACACAAATCAGGTAAAGATCAATGATGCCAAATAAATCACAAATATCCACTTTCCTTTCAAAAATAGAAATTAGGAATATCGTGAAACTTCTTTACAACTTATTTTAACAAGCACGGATGAAAGTTAAGTGTGCGGCCTCTTAAATATTTATTCTTCATTAATTTAAATATATAGAGGCCTAAACAAAAGAAATGGGTTCAAGATAAGACAAGACTTACTTTTTTCTGCATTTCTTATCATTCCAATTAAATCTTGAAGATGGATTCCTGAAAGTTGCTCTCCATCCGATTTGGTGGACTGCCCAACATAGAATACAATACTTTCATATACCTTTGATCCTACTTTATACTGAATGGAGACCAAGATTATTAATGCGAGTTCCATGAAAGTCATAGAAAAAATTCCAGGACAAAATTTGAGAGCTCTGTTCTTTCTGAGATTATTTTAGAAAATGACAGCCTTGGTTATAATTGTCAAACAAATAAAGCATTTAATACACACGTGGAACGTTTAATCAGCCAGTTGATTGGCACTCATTATATCCTTTTATGATTGAGCTAATTCTGAACGGCCAAACTATAAAGACCAAATGAAGTACGCCAAAGAGAATCTTATTTGATTTTGATGGATTGAGAAAATGCAGAGTTCCTATGCTGACGGTTCCAGACGGACTCAAGGGAAAATAATCAACGATTCACATGTAAGGAGATAAATAAATGTCATTTAACTTCATATATTTGCAGAGCCGCAAATATAAACATAAGCAGATAATTTAAGTATATAAAAGACCAGAGGACGACCACATTGACCATTGACAGAATAAACAGTAAGCATTGAGGTATAACTGCATAAGATTAAATCGATCATCAGTATTACTCTTCACACAAACAATTAGATTTATATTCCAAAGAATTTATGTTTAGGCATACCACGGGTGTTATGTCATTTGATGGGAGATTATTAATCATTGGATCCTCGTTTATTGGAGAAGAATCGGTGTCCTCCTTTTCTTTTGAATCTTCGGATTTTACTGCAATGGTGATTCCACCTTTCAAATCAGTCTCGTGATTTGAGAACTTGCTATCCTTAGACGAGTTATTCGGATCAGAGTCATCATCACCAATGTTGATTTTCTTTGCATGCTGTTTTTTGTTTTGCAAGCTGCAAATATTCAGGTATCAACTAAGACATATGCAACGTAGAAAATTAATCATCTATCTACTACAGGCAGACTCATTTTTCCAAAAGAAAAAAAATCGATATATGAAGAATGAATCTTGTAAAGAGAATCAAGGTATCAAATCACAGACAATAAACAGAAAATAAAATAAAAAAAGGAATTAGAATAGGGAAAAAAAACCGTTTCCACGAATTAGAATAGGAAAAAAAAACCGTTTACACATAGTATTGCACAGGCGTGTAAGTAGGAAAAGATATTTATTAAAACAATTGCAGAGTTTCAAATTGAGGAATCTTGAAGAAACAAATTTCACATCATCAACAAGTTAAAAAGGAGAAACATAAACCAAGCCCCGTAAAAGTTCCGACGTGAAGGTTTCTTGAACTAATTAATTTTCCAAAACCAAGAATCAAGAATCAAAAAAATGATTTCCAAACCCAAAAAGTCACGAATAACTTCGATAAAATCCAAGAAATAGAATACATGCACCCATAATCATCCAACTCCTATTGTAAAACTCAACAACTAAAAGAAAAATGTGAATCAAGAAAAGAAAAAAGAAGTTAGAAGAAATCTCGATGAGATGAAAACTTATCAAAACCTGAAATTACGGTGGCGCATTTTACAAGACGGAGTGAGAGGGAAGCGAAAAGGCGAAGGGCAAAATCGTGAATAAAGTAGAGTGCCGGTAAAGTTTCCTCTCCCGGCAACACCCCAGCCGAGAAAGCACGTCGAATGCAGCGGCGCGGCCATTATCGCAATCACAACCACAGTTCTATGTGAAGCGTGAAAAAAAATCCGTAGCCAGAGCAAATTAGTGCTCCTCTGCAGAGGTTTGGCGACGAAGAAAGGTTCGTAATATCTTCTCGCTTCTCTCTTTTCGGCTTTTGGAATATATATTGGGTAAATGTTGTCTCTGCCTTGGATCGGATAAACGGCTCTTAGTTGACAGCTTGCTAAAATCTTTCCGAAAAAACTGTTAAATGTTCTTTTCAAGTTTATTAAAAAAAATTATAATTTTTAATCTAAAAAGTACTATTTTTTTTTATTTTATACATATTTCGATTCCACCAAAAATTATCTATTCTATTTTGTTAAACTCGAGGAAATGACAGTAATTAATTAGGAAAGATATCAATTTTTTTTCGAACTTTTACCTTATATCATACTAATATTATATTATTGTTTTTTATTTTTTTTAAATTTCAACACACATTTTGTTTATTTCAACAATTCAAATATTAATTTAATCATTTCATAATTTGTTAAATTTCACTTTAATTACATCGATAATGATAAAAGAGTGAGTCTTATGTGAGACCGTCTTACGGATCATAATCTGTGAGACGAGTCAACCCTACCCATATTCACAATAAAATGTAATACTCTTAGCATAAAAAGTAATACTTTTCTATGGGTGATCCAAATAAGAGATCCGTTTCACAAATACGACCCGTGAGACCATCTCACATAAGTTTTTGTCATGATAAAAAAACTGTACACATACTCGTCGCGTGTACAGAATAATTTACCGTGGGTTCGTAACTTATTGTAAGTTATTGTGGGATGTTATTTACTTTTTAATTCTGTTATTTTTTTTAAAAAAAAAGATTTTTATTATAAGAATTATATCATATGCTAGTTGAGTTGACTGCGCCAAATTGCTATGGATAATAATAAACTGTGCTGAAATTTAAATTCGCTCTTCCTTCACGGACCGGGCAGACACTGCAAACCACCGAACCGGCAATTGACCGTTTAACGAAGCTCGGTCTTGTTCGTGGCTCCCTTGATTTCTCCTTCCGCACAGGCGATTTCTCCGTGACCAGTGAGTCCTTTTTTTTTTTATCCCTTTTGGCTTTTGATTGATTATATGCTTTGATGCAGTTTATGACTTTGGATTCGGGGAACGTTAACAAACGGTAATGCGTAAATTGCTGCTTAGAGTGGGCAGCCACGGATTCGGTTTCTTAGTGAGTTTGGCTCCACAATAAAATGTGAAATGACTGTTAATTTATGGGGTTGCCTCTGCCTTCAATTGCATGTTTGGTTTTATATATTCTTGATTTGGCAAAAATCGGTGTTTTCACTTGTAAATGAGTATATTGTTGATTCAATTCATATTGTTAGGAAGTGGCTGGATATTGGAATACTGCATATTTTTTGCGATGAATGGAGTTAGCTCTGTCTTTGTTGACTTGGGATTCGTAAATGTTGCGATTTCGCTCATAATTGGTTTGGCCACCTTGATTATGATCCGGGTTGCTTATGTTATAAACTGGACCAGAAAACCCCGACAGAGTAGACCTTTGAGACCTCTCAGTACCATGATAGTTCTGGGTTCAGGTGTGCCAGTTGCTCCTTTGTGGAATCATTGATTACTACGATGGCATGAAAGTGCAGCACCAAAGTTGAAATTCTTGATTAGGATTCTCAAATAGATTAGTATTTTATCCCTGATTTCGATTCTGAGGCTGCTGTTATTAGTATTTGCTGATTCTGGTTTTTACTGGTTCCTAATGTAGGTGGTCACACCGCGGAGATGATAAACCTATTAGCTGTTCTGCAGATGGACAGGTTTAAGCCAAGATACTATATCGCTGCCGCCACTGATAATATGAGCCTTCAAAAGGCTAGCATACTGGAGAATTCTTTGCTAGACAAGGTAACATGTTGGCTTCAGCCTGCTATATGATGCTTCGTGTAATAAGGGGTTATAGAGTTTTTTGTGAGTTTAATGCTGAAACACCTGTTTTCCACTGAGAATGGTCTAGATTGTCAGACTTGAAGTACGAAATTTTCATAAAATATACTCTGTTTTGTGCTACAACCGTGTTGTTTCTTTAGGAACCCTGTGATTTTGATACAGACTTGAAAAAGATTCATAACGATCCCTTTATCTGTGGAAATATAAGAATTCGATTAATAAAGGGATCAAATTTATGGAGGAATTTTGAAACTTATTTGTACTTTGTCTGCTTATAATTGTTCATGATCTCATCAATCACAAACTTTTTGAAATCGTTTTTACTAAATTAGGTAAAGGATGAGGTGGTGGGAACTTCTCATTTTATGCAAATTTATCGAAGTCGGGAGGTTGGACAGTCGTACATAACTTCAATTGGCACAACCTTAATCGCTTTAACTCATGCGTTGTGGCTAATGTTTAGTATCAGACCTCAAGTGGTATTGCTGTTTCTTTTTGGATCTTGCTTCAATAGTTTGACTATTTTAGTCTTGTGATTGAGCTATTTAATGTTATTTGTCAGATTATCTGCAATGGGCCTGGAACTTGTATACCGCTTTGTATAATTGCATTCCTTTTCAAGGTTTGTATAACTTGACTGGACATTATTTCCTCCCCTCATCCCGTGTGCCTAGACTAGGTGCAACTAAATTATGAATGAGGAAAACCTCATTATATCAGTAAAAACAACATGCCTACATTATGAGGTGGCTTTTTAATTTTATTGGGAAATCAGAATCGGTAATGAATATGTAAATCTAAGTTTCAGGTGTTTGGGATCAGGTGGTCATCCATTTTCTACATTGAAAGCATTGCTAGAGTAAGGAGGTTATCCTTAAGTGGCTTGCTTCTTTACAAGCTCCGAATGGCTGATCAATTGTTCGTACAATGGCCCCAACTGAAGACAAAATATCCCCGATCAAATTATGTCGGTCGTCTTATGTGATGGCTTCATCGGAGGTATTTCAAGTCTTCAGATTTTGCTCTCTGATGTCCTGTTACTGCATGTTGTTTTAAGCCTCTATCACAATTTTGAGGAGTGTTTAGGCAGCACCAGGAAAATTGTAGTGTGTATTTCATCGAACAATATATTGAACTTTTAGAGTAGTGTTTGTTTATGTTCAGTAGATCGATTTAGAGAGACAATAAATCCTCAAACCTCTATACTTGCAACTCAAGTGGCATCAGTGTGAAATGTTAACTTTGTTAGCGTTGTCTGAGCTCATAAAGAAACGAAAACAAGCTCGAAGATAACAAAAATGACTTTGAAGTTCCTAAAGTATGATACCGAAGTGATCAACTGTCACAATTACATTATTGAAAACACAATCGTTTGAATTGAATATTTTGTCTATCAGATACTGCTATCGCTAAACACGTATGGACTGGCTGCTTTTAACTCAATGCTATGCCAGGACAAGGGCTTCGCCTCGTAATTATGGTAGGAGAACTCGATAAATCACATTACCAAACTCGAAAATCTACATCAAAGAAGCATGGCCGCTTTCTCATTAGAGGGTAATACATATGTCTCATACAATGACACTAGCTTCCGTCGAGGAAAGTCATCTTGAATCCGTGTTCTTGACAAGGAGATAAGTGCAACCCTTTTTCTTCACAAAACACAAATAGGGAAACGAACATCATCCCTTTACGAGTAGAGATTCAGCGAACTTTGGAACGATAATTGTTGGCAACAAAAGTAGAACGTAACTAATTTGGGATTGAGGCTTGTATGATTGTGACAATAACTAGTTCGACAAACTTAGGGATCTCTGTTTACACATTTTTAAGAATTTGTTTTATTTTTGTGTAAGCTCGTCAGAGTACTGTTGCCAACATTTGTTGGGAACAGTGTCCTAAAAGCGTTGTAATTTTTTTTAAAATAAAAGCATTGTAATTAGACTATGTTTTTATATTATTAATAAAAGTGACGTTTATTATTGAATATATTTACACGAAATTTATTGTCTTAAATATTATAGAAAAATCCTTAGTTTATTAGATGTGACCGTGATTTTAGTATATATATAAAAGTTATATATACAAGAAGGTTAAAATTATGGATAATAAACTTTAAATTAAGTCCGTGATGAAATTAATTAAATTATGGGATCTTTAATTAAAGAATCACCAATGCGGCCCATGAACATTACCGTCTTATCCGGACTGTCGATGTAGAGGCATCTCGATGGGGACATTTTATATATAATATGATTATGTAGGACTTGAACTGATTTAATTAGACATTTCATAATAAATTTCGTTGTTACTATGAAATTTAAATTAAAGCATAAAGATGATCATATATGAATAAATCTAAATCCCGGTGTGGTTATAGACTCATATTCATTTCAATGTGATTCTTGATTTGCTTGTTTGAAGTTTGCAATTATGCATTCTCAATACTTGCATTTTAGATTTATATTTGAAATTAATGGCTAGGAATATGAATTCACATACATAGAATTCATTCCTTCTTGCGAGAAGCAGAAAGATAATTATCTCATTTGTTAATTCTAGAACTGAGTGTGGACCCAATTAATTTATCATTAAATTATAAATTGAATCATTCACTAGTGAATTAATGGTAAACGATGATAAGAAGTAATTGAAGAGGTAAACGGAAAATTCCTAGCTTCAATTATGAATTGTCTACTGAGGATTAATTCATATGTAATAATTATATCAATGAACTACTCATTTTGTAGAGTAAATATTTCATAATGAAGAAGAGTGCAATTTCATATTTTTAATGGAATAATTATGGAAATAATAAGCTGGGTAAATTATTTAAAGAGTTTAATTATTTATCTAATTTATTGAAGCTTCTAATTATGAGTCCATGGTCCCCAGTACGTTTTTCAAATTAATTACGGATAAGAAATGCAATTTAGAAATCACACGAGATAATGGAAATTTGTTTCCATGTCATCAAAGGCTTAGATATAAATATAATTAAATATGAGTTATTAATTATATTTAAATTAGAATTATGAGATAATTATAAATTTAGTTATCGTGATGATATCATAAATGGATATACACGTTTTTCAAATACGAGAGGCAATTGTTTTTTTATTAAAAAATAGTCAAAATTGATCAACTTGTATATTGTTGTTATTTTTTTAAAAAAATGAATTAAACGTGGGATTTTTTTTTCATTGTTTTAATAATCAAGACAATCGATTGACCTTATAAATGATTGCAGCTTACGTAGAAAAAAAGTTGTCTATAACAATCAATTTGCTACGGTAGAATCTCAAATATTTATATAGAACAATACATGCAATTCAAGGGATAAGAAAAATTGAAAAAAAATCATCTTGATGTTGTGAAAAAGTAAAAATTTATGGTAAAAAGTAAAAATCTCAAACTCTCAAAATTTACCAAACTACACACTTTATAATATTTTTCTCTCTACTCAATTGTGATTTTCTTCACAAATGAGAGATCTATTTATAGAGTTTCTTTACACATAATCCAAAAATAAAATTCATCATCACCTACATCATCACACACTAATTTTCAATATTTACAACTCTTATTTTCAACATTCAACATTCAAATATTCAATACACGCATTTTAAATTATTTTTCAACACTCCCCCTTGTGAAGATGATCATGATACGATGATGTCTTCATTACGTGTTTTTGTACTGCCTCGTTAAAAACATTACTTGGAAAAACTCATTGGGATAAAAACCATAGTAAGGGAAAAAGAGTGCAGTCACGTAAACTCCCTCTGATGTTGACATGAACAATTCTTCACAAATTTCGTAGATTGTGCATCCCAATATTATATATGTGCTTTCTGAATATTGACGTAGGAAGTGCCTTTGTGAAGAGATCTGATGAGTTTTCACTTGATTGAATGTGACGAACATCAATACATTTATTCTTCTCAAGCTCCTTGGTGAATGCGAAGAACTTAGGAGGAATATGTTCAGTTCTATCGCTTTTTATGTATCCCTCTTTCATTTGAGCAACACATGCAGCATTATCTTCATATAGTATCACAGGCTTCTCGTCGAATGATAATCCGCATGAGATTTGAATATGTTGGGTCATTGATTTTAACCACACACATTCACGACTTGCTTCATGTAGTGCAATAATCTCGGCATGATTTGATGAAGTTGTTACGAGCGTTTGTTTCTGTGAACGCCAAGAAATTGCATTGCCTCCACGAGTAAAAACATATCCAGTTTGGGAACGTGCCTTGTGTGGATCAGATAAGTATCCAGCATCGGCATAACCAATTATACTTGGATTAGCATCTTTTGAATACAAAAGTCCCAAGTCTGTCGTTCCTCGTAGATAACGGAATATATATTTAATTCCGTTTCAGTGTCTCTTTGTTGGATATGTGCTAAATCTTGTCAACAGATTCACGGCAAAAGATATATCAGGCCTTGTACAATTTGTAAGGTACATAAGGGCACCAATGGCACTTAGATATGGTACTTCTGGACCAAGAATATCTTCATCATCTTCACATGGACGGAATAGATCCTTTTCTATGTTTAATGATCTAACAACCATTGGAGTACTTAAAGGATTTGCTTTATCCATATTAAAACGTTTAAGGATCTTTTCTGTATAATTTTTCTGGTGAACAAATATTCTGCATTCTTTTTATTCAATTTGTAAACCCAGACAATACTTGGTTTTTCCAAGATCCTTCATTTCAAATTCTTCCTTCAAGTATGACACAACTTCTTGAATTTCCTTTTTCGTTCCAATGATGTTTAAATCATCAACATATACAGCAATAATTACGCATCCGGATGTTGTTTTCTTAATGAAAACACAAGGGCATATTGAATTATTTACATATCCCTTTTTCATCAAGTGATCACTTAGTCGATTATACCACATTCGACCCGATTACTTTAACCCATATAATGATCTTTGTAATTTCACAGAATAACATTTCCTGGGTTTTGAACTTTGTGCTTCAGGCATCTTAAATCCTTCAGGGATTTTCATATATATATTACTATCAAGTGATCCATCCATATAAGTAAGCTGTAACAACATCCATAAGACGCATTTCTAAATTTTCAGATACCGCCAAGCTAATCAAATACCGAAACGTAATTGCATCCATCACAGGAGAATACGTTTCTTCATAATAAATTCCAGGCCTTTGAGAAAAACCTTGTGCAACAAGTCGAGCTTTATATCTTACTATTTCATTTTTCTCATTTCGCTTTCGAATAAAAACCCATTTGTATCCAACAGGTTTTACACCTTCAGGTGTAAGGACTATAGGTCCAAAAACATTACGTTTATTTAGCGAATCTAATTCAACCTGGATGGCATCTTTCCATTTTATCCAATCCTGCCGATTTTTACATTCACCAAAAGATTTTGGTTCATGATCTTCGTTATCATTTATGATGTCGATTGCCACATTATAAGAAAATATATCATCAATTTCATCTATATCTTTTCGGTTCCATATTTTTCCAGTATTAATGTAATTGATAGAGATTTCATGATTCTCGTCAGTTTGTGGTTCTGACAGAACATTTTCATCATCATGTGTTTCTTCAGGAACACCATTCTCTATTTTGTGATCATCATGTGTTTCTTCAAAAACATCATTCTTTATTTTGTGATCATCGTGTTTCTCTATGAATTTTCTTTTTCGAGGATTTTTATCCTTGGAACCGATTGGCCTTCCACGCTTCAGGCGTTTAATGACATCATGAGTATCTTCCATTTGTTTCTTTGGAATTTCAATTCGAGCAGGGGCATTTGCAGCATGTATATAAGATTTAGTTACCCTTTTGTGTCTGCAAATGCATCTGGTATTTGATTTGCTATTCTTTGCAAGTGTACAATTTGTTGTACATTTTTTTCACATTGTTTT
Source organism: Primulina eburnea (assembly GCF_022965805.1). NCBI lineage: Eukaryota > Viridiplantae > Streptophyta > Magnoliopsida > Lamiales > Gesneriaceae > Primulina > Primulina eburnea. The sequence continues at coordinate 5,880,568 of NC_133108.1, forward strand.
GTTCTTGGAACCAGATGTAACAATGATGATACATACCATGTAATTTCCTTTTCGGTATGTTTCTGTTCTCCCCCTAACATTGGGAAGATTTCCTCGTTAAAATGACAATCAGCAAAACGTGCTGTGAACACGTCACCTGTCTGAGGTTCAAGATATCGAATGATTGATGGACTATCATAACCGATATAAATTCCAACCTTTCTTTGAGGTCCCATTTTCTTTCGTTGTGGTGGTGCAATAGGCACATACACCATACATCCAAAAATTCTCAGATGAGAAATGTCTGGTTCTTTACCAAATGCAAGCTGTAATGGGGAGTATTTATGATATGCACTTGGTCTGATGCGAATTAATGAAGCAGCATGTAAAATTGCATGTCCCCATATAGAAATAGGGAGCTTTGTTTTCATAATCATTGGTCTAGCAATCATTTGCAGACGTTTAATCAATGATTCAGCCAATCCATTCTGTGTATGTACATGAGCAACAGGATGCTCAACAATGATTCCCATAGACATACAATAATCATTGAAAGTCTGGGAAGTAAATTCACCAGCATTATCAAGTCTAATTTTCTTGATTGTATAATCGAGAAACTGATTCCTCAATTTTATTATTTGAGCAAGTAATCTTGCAAATGCAACATTTCGAGTTGACAATAAACATACATGTGACCATCTGCTGGAGGCATCAATCAATACCATAAAGTATCTGAATAGGTCCACATGGTGGATGGATTGGTCCACAAATATCACCCTGAATACGTTCAAGAAACATTGGTGATTCAGTTTGGATTTTGACTGGTGATGGTCTTATAATAAGTTTTCCAAGAGAACATGCTTTACATTGAAACTTATTATTCTGAAAGATCTTCTGGTCTTTCAGTGGATGACCATGTGTATTTTCTATAATTCTCCGAATCATTGTTGAACCAGGATGTCCCAATCGATCATGCCAATTGGTTAATATCGAAGAATTATCAACTACCATGTTTGATTCAATGGGACTTATATGTGTATAATGCAATCCAGTAGGGAGCATTGCTAGTTTTTCAATCACATATTTATTTCCTGATTTATATGTGATAAGACACATATATTTCTCATTCCCTTCATTCATTGTTTGAGTATCATACCCATGAGAATATATATCATTAAAACTCAACAAATTTCTTTTCGATTGTGGTGAATATAAAGCATCATTGATCAAAAATTTTGTACCATTAGGTAACAAAAATTGTGCTTTACCACATCCTTTAATCAAGTTTATAGGACCTGATATTGTATTCACCGTTGTTTTTGTTGGTTTTAGTTCCAAGAAATATCTTTTATCTCGGAGAATAGTGTGCGTTGTACCACTATCGGGTATGCAAACTTCAGCTTTGCTCATATCATTTTCCATATTTGAACTTCAAAAAAATATGCAATGAAATAAAATTACTGACAATACATATATAAATATAACACATATCATAATTGTACAATAAAATATTATTATATGAATACATGAAAAACAAATTATTGTACATTTATATTCTACCACTATATTGTTCATTTTCAGAAAAATCATTGAGAAAATCTGCAGCATCAAAATTGTTCATTTCTATCCCACCAACATGTTGATCATTTCCAGAGAAATCATTCATAAAATCACTAGCATCAAAATGAGTTGAATCACTCAAACGGTCACTGTGTTCAGTGAAGTTGGTCTCCTTTTCTTTCCTCTTTAATGATTCTTTATAAAGTTTACAAAGGTGCTCAGGGGCTCGACAAACTTTGGACCAATGTCCTGGAGTACCACATCTGTAACAAGAACTTTCATATCTTTTTGAGTGATTCTCATTAACACTTGTATTCCCATGATGCCTTTTCAGTGGATGGTTTGGGACGCTCTTTTGAGATGAGTTATAAAAATAACTATCTCTATTATTTTCAAAACCACTGCCTCGACCACGACCACGACCACGGCCAATTCCACGTCCACGTCCACGTCCACGACCTCGACCTCGACCAAAATCTTGTCTTTGAATTTGATCTTGGTTTCGAGGTTTAAATTCATTTTTACTTACATCATTTACTTCTGGAAATGCTGTTGATCCAGTGGGTCGGGACTGATGATTTCTCATTAATAGCTCGTTGTTTTTTTTTCGCCACAAGAAGACAGGCGATGAGCTCAGACTATCTCGCAAATCCACGTACTCTATATTGTTGCTGTAGAGTAATATTTGATGCATGAAACGTGGAAAATGTTTTTTCAAGCATCTCAGATTCTGTGACCTCATGTCCACAAAATTTTAGCTGCGAGATTATTCGATACATCGCTGAATTATAATCACTGACTTTTTTAAAATCTTGGAATCTTAACATATTTCATTCATCACGGGCGGTCGGAAGTATAACTTCCCTTATATGTTCAAATCTTTCTTTCAATCCTTTCCACAAAGCCATGAGATTTTTTTCAGTCAGATATTCACATTTTAATCCCTCGTCGAGATGTCGACGCAAAAATATCACGGCTCTTGGCTTTTCTTGTGATGTACATATGTCATTTTCTTTAATAGTCTCGCTTAGACCCAATGACTCAAGATGCATTTCTACATCTAGAGTCCATGACATATAATTCTTTCCCGTGATGTCGAACGCAACAAATTCGAGCTTTGTTAAATTTGACATGGTGGTACTAAAAAAAATTACGATACATTTTATTAGTTAATGAATATTGCAATACAAAGTAATGGATAAACAACAACTACAAGCATTTGTAAAAATAAAGAAAACACACGAGGAGGATATTCTCCGATAAATACAAGACTCGTGAGTATGATAACCAAAATAATTAAAAATAACCTTGAGAAAGTCATCTTCTTTTTTCTTCGAAAAATTTGATGAAGAATAATTTTTAGAGAAGAAGAGAAAGTTGGAGTGATTGAATGTGTTTGTGAGATGATATTTATAGGGCAAAAACTAGCCGTTTGTTGCCGTTTATGACCGTTGATGTACAAAAAATAAATGTATGTATTTGTATAATTTTATGGTAATAATATGATGTATATAATTTTAGACATGTTTAAATAATTATGTATATCATATCATAATATTATAATGAGTGTCATAATTTATTTTGTTTAAAAATCTTATAGGCTTTATACTTGTCGTATCTCTTGCCGAGGAGTGTGGGATGTCGTCTTAACATCCTCCCAGGATTTATAACAAGTTTTTGAAAAATTTATTTTTATTATTAATAATAACATTATATTATATATTAAATATATATACACAATAAATAAATAACAGTAAAATAAAAATTATTACTTTTGTTAGCTTTTTCTTCTGTTCGGAGCTTGGAAAAGTATGTAGGACTTTTAGAGCTTCGTGCTAATAACGTGTTGTGAAAAAGTAAAAATTTATGGTAAAAAGTAAAAATCTCAAACTCTCAAAATTTACCAAACTACACACTTTATAATATTTTTCTCTCTACTCAATTGTGATTTTCTTCACAAATGAGATATCTATTTATAGAGTTTCTTTACACATAATCCAAAAATAAAATTCATCATCACACACTAATTTTCAATATTTACAACTCCTATTTTCAACATTCAAATATTCAATACACGCATTTTAAATTATTTTTCAACACTTGAGAAAATATTTTCATTTGATGAAAATCGAGCATAATATATTCTCTAAGAGAATTTAAAAAAAAATTGATTTCTAAGTTTGTATATTTTTGAGTGCTCACACACTACTGTATCGATAGAAAGAATTGTACTGGAAGATGTGGTTTCTATAGATCTCGAATTCACAAAAAAAAAAAAAAAAAAAAAACTACAAGAGGTTAATTTTTCTAAAAATAAATTTTATTTAAATTCATCATTAATTTTTATTCATATGTTCAATTATAATTTATGAAATTACGTAATCGCTTCTGCTATGTTTAGCTCTGATAAAAAAAAAAATTTATAATCGGAATAGTTCGAAAACTCTATAAATTTTCAACAACATTATCGTCATCGGGACAGACAAGTGGGTAAGATGTCTCTATCAGGAGAATGACCGATTATTCTATCCATTCTTATAATTTGACTCTTCTTTTTTTTTCTTTTTCATGTTTATGAAAGCTAAATTCCATGACATAAAAGAAAGTAATAATAAAATTAGCATAAGTATAGTGACCAAATGGGTTAGTCGGACCTGCTCGAGCTAGAATCGAGGGTATTTCCTCTCGGGTTGATCCAATGGGTACGAGAGAGATTACTACATCGTATTGGACAATATAAAAACATATTTGTGCTTAATTTAGATGGATCCTTGAAAGCCAAAAAATTATGTGAAACTGTCTCACTGGGTCGTATTTTATGAGACGGGTCTTTTATTTGAGTCATCCATGAAAAAATATTATTTTTTATACTAAGAGTATTACTTTTTATTTTTAATATCGGTAGTATTGACCCGTCTCACAGATAAAGATTCGTGATACCGTCTCACAAGATACCTACTCTAATTGAAAAGATCGTGAAATCGAATAAATGGATCAAATGATCAAAGCTTTTTGACGTATGTGAGTAGACAAAAACTTGTGTGAAACAGGTCTCACAGGTCGTATTTTGTGATACAGATCTCTTATTTGGGTCATCCATGAAAAAATATTATTTTTTATACTAAGAGTGTTACTTTTTATAGTGAATATCCGTAGGGTTGATCCTTCTCACAGATAAAGATTTATGAGACTGTCTCACAAGAGACATACTTATGTGAGTATATATTCTTACTTACACGCCTTCTTTTGGAGTTTTTAAATAACAACTCACTGGTCATGGCAATAATGTTTTGTTTTTTTGTTATTGTAATCGTGTTATCTCTTAGCAATGGAATTGCTTGAAGAATTGTTCTTTTTTATAAAGCAATTCTAATTTGTAAGGACAAATCTAATAATAATCAATTATACAAAAACGCCATGTTTGCAAATGACACTGTTATAATATTTCGTGTTGTCACAAACGTTAACTTACGTGCACTTGACGGCTAGATTTGTATAAGGAATGCATGATTGGTTGGGTAGACCATGCGATTCTTGTGATAAGAATAATATTGTTGCATGAAGTGTATGTAGCCGCCGATTCTTGGGATCCGTCAAATAATGGCGGAGGACTAATAGCACATGGTGGATGGACCTTTTTTTTGTATTACAACCGGGCGACGTGCGCCGTTGAACTCTAATATCTGTTCTAATGTGAGACAGTGTACCAGATATTTATCGTTAATCGAATCAATCATGATTATATCTACGATAAAAAATAATATTTTTCATAAGTGACCAAATAGAATATTTGTGTTACAAAATTGACTCACGACTCCGAATTTTTGTTTAATACTAATTCGACCTGCGCGAAAATTAGCAATATTGAGTTGCAAATTGTATTGTTTCGGCTGTAGAAGCATGTACGACGCACAAATGATGAATTAGACCCTGCCGAGTGGTTCAAACATGAGTTTATTATTCTGTAGTTGTACATAATCTTTCGAGAAACTGTAAATCCCTGTAACTATTAAGCTCTTTCAGTAACAGAAACTTCTTCAACATCAGAAGTTTCATGTCTCTGTTTCATCTCTAAATCATCAAGATAATGTTGATACATGTAAGAAACAAAACCCCATAATGCCAATATCATCGATATGGCCTTTAACCCAGTGAGCTTATCTTGTAGAAAGATTACAGACATTATTGGAGCCAACGGCAGTCCGAAGATACTAATCACGTTTGAAAACAATGATGAAATCTTGAATATCAGTCCTATACAACCCACACCAAACGCCTGCCAAGCAACTGCAGTCCAAAACAAGTTCATAATGTAAGAAACTTTCCCCAACTTGTATTCGTTCATTTCTTTGTTCAGCGTCTTCCAGTCCCCGCTAGCAAATAGCCCAATTACTATCACGAACGTTGCAACTACACATTGGTAAATCGTCATATCGAGAACCGCTCGAAGGGTTTCTTTCTTGATGATCTTCTGGAAGGCGAGCTGAGTCAAAGGTAGCACGAACCCGTATCCGGCCGATGCCCCAAGCGTGCATAAGAAGCCAATCACGAATTTGTTTCTCGAGTATTTGCTTGAATCTCCAGAGTCTGTTTGGAATACCAGAAGTACAGAGGATATGGTTAGGAGCACTAGTGAATTCACTATGTACGGGGTGAACTTTTGTTTATTCAGAAAATAGGAGAAGAGGGCATTGAATCCTAACTGGCTTGCACAGATCAAAGTATATGTTGTTATTGGTAAATTTTGGAGACCAATTGAGTATAACATGCAATCTGCTGCTACAAATATGCCTAGACACAAATAAACTAAAGAAAGAATCAGGGGATATGAAGGCTTCCTTGTGATGGCTAATTCGGAGTCGATTTTCTTGTCTTTTGCAAACCATTGGAAGGGGAAGAGAACTGGGAATCCTGCAACTTGTACAAATGTTGCCATCCATTTACTTTTTCCTCCCTTGTCGAAGTATACTCCGCCCAAGAGAGTGCCAACCGATTGTCCGGCCAAGACGAAGAACGAGTACACCACCATATAAATCCACCACTGATATTTTTCAAGCCAGGGCAAGGAAATTTTCTTATTGTTTTCTGCACTTTCTGGTGGATTTTCCGCTTCAGATTTCAAACCTGTCGAAGAAAATCAAATCTTCCGTAAACAAGAAAAGGGACTAGCAGATTCAAGAAGCACTTGTTTTAACTAGAATCACGATACTATGCAGTCACTGCATCAATAATAATCGTGCGAATCGTGATCAACCAATTAGTACAACAGGTGACCAACTGCTGTTTCAAGACCAGGTTAAAGCCACATCAAATATGTGCGTGTAGACGTGTAATAATGCTAGCCCAAGAGTATATCTCACCATTCTTTTCTGGTCGGAGCTCCTGATCTGTAATTCCCATGGCAAACATAAGAAAGATGAAGAAAGATACAGAATTGTTGGATATAACAAGAAATGACAAATATCAGCTGGCCCATATTTCGTATATTTATAATGTCAGCCCGGATTTTTTTTCCTCTCGAAATACATTTTATACGAAAAGTGTTGTTTTTAGTTGATTAGGGACCGGCCTCGCTGGTTCTTTCTTGCTCGCAAGATGTCTCAATCAATCATTGCATTAAAAGATCCGACCACCCTCATGCTACATCAACTGTATGGCACAGTTAAAGTTTGAAATAATTAAGCAAACAAGTGAAGAGTGTTGAGGACCAAACATCACTCCCACCATCCTTCGGGGCATTGTGCTCAAATATTAATTAGATTTTAATATTGAATATAGTCTTTGGGCAAAGTATTGCTCAAATGCTTCAAATAGTCGGTGTCGTAATTTATTATGTTATCTATACATACTGATTCATCGTTACGTAAACATGCTCTACAAATCTAAATGGTACTAGTTGTCGGAATCAAGATCTTAAATTCGATATCCTAAACTCGCTGGGATAGACATGAAGATTCTTGGATCCATAGAAAAGAGTAACTGTCCCCCGACGTTTTCTACTTAAGTCCATGATCCCTGATTGTTGATTTGTGTGAAGATCCACTGATTGCAATTCACTGTACATTACCCTTTCTTGGTGCTTGGTAATAAATTCCAATTCCACAATTGGCTCAATCGTCACTTTCAGGTATTTACGACGTTCTAGCCGTGTTAGATTTTTGGGATTTAAGACAAGGACATTTAGTTGACAATAAATAAATACGTAGGGATCAAATTATTGTTTTCCCTGCGACTTTTACGAATTTATGATGCAGCTTCTTTCAACAGATGCATAAAGCCAAACAAGATTTGGCAAATACATTTGATTGATGTGAAATGCATAGTTAATAATTTGATCTCAATATTTGATGTTATAGAATTATTTTATTAATCAAATCTTATCAAGGCAACCAAACATTACCTTATAAGTCTACTAGCCATCGGTTGATATAAAATGAAATCTACAGGAGCTAGATATTTGAAAAACTTTCATTCTTGTTTATTTTCTTATACCATTTCAGTAAAATATATAAATTAAATCGGCCACTTGAAAGTCATACAAACCAAGTTTACGTTACTTACTAGCTAGCCTAATAAGAGAAGTGCTAGACAATGGAGTACCTACTTAGCCTATCGAGCCTGTCAATAAAAGAGAAGCGGACAAAGAATCGGTTAAGTCATATTTACTGAGTGGAACGTACGTAGATTGAACGACAGATCAAAACACTAAGATTTTATGACTCCTAAAACTTCAATCTTGGAGAAATGTATATGTGTTATTGGATCGAGCAATGGCTGGCTCGGTGCTCCCTCCTCCCCCCCCTTCATTTTGTTCAAAAGGGATTTCTAAAATCGGGGAAACACTCGAACTTGATGCACTGGAAGCTCCCGCGAGGAACATCATATTTGCGATGAGAGTATAACTTCGGCATTAATGAGTACAAATACTCACATTAAATTAATTTTGGTTCTTTTTAACCAAGATTTTAACGTGACGTCGTAAAATACTGACGTGATATTGAATTTTTTTGTACGATATCTGTGTTGATACGCTGACATCAAGTGAATTTAGGAAAACATAAACGATCGATAAACAACTCCATTTAAAATCCAAATTTAAATATTTAAAACAGAATTGAAATACAAAATAGGCAAAAGTAAGAAAATTATTTTTCCTGCAATCTCTATTTGGTATGTGTGCCCAATTTATTTTAAATCAAGAAATATGGCATCGAGGGAGACTGGTACCTGAGGCCTGACGAGATCGGATAAATTGGTCCTTGAAAGTTGTGTCAATTCAGAGGTCAAATCCACTCAGCAGCGTTTTGATTTGTGTTAATTATCTCACATCGATAGGATAAATAACCTGGGAGTTGCATATATTGGCTTGGATAATCCTCCCCCCTTGAGCTAGCTTTTAGGGTTGAGTTAGGTCCAAGTTCCAATCTTAACATGGTATCAGAGCCCGGGTTTCACCGTTATGTGTTGGACTGCCTATAATTAGGCCACCCGTTCTGCCCATAATTGGGTCATTTGTAAACTCCACGCTCCAGATGTTCATTCCTGGGCGTGAGAGGGGTGTGTTAATTGTCCCACATCGGTTGGATAAATAACCTTTGAGTGGCATATATGATTTTGGGCAATCCTCCCCCCTTGAGCTAGCTTTTAGGGTTGAGTTAGGTCCAAGTTCCCATCTTAACATGGTATCAGAGCCCGGGTTTCATCGTTATGTGTTGGACTGCCTATAATTAGGCCACCTGTTCTGCCCATAATTGGGTTATTTGTAAACTTCACGCTCCAGATGTTCATTCCTGGGCGTGAGAGGGGTGTGTTAATTGTCTCACATCGGTAGGATAAATAATCTGGGAGTTGCATATATTGGATTGGACAATCCTCCCCCCTTGAGCTAGCTTTTGGGATTGAGTTAGGTCCAAGTTTCAATCTTAACAATTTGAAATTTTAATTTGGAGAAATTGATCTTACATTATTTATTAATTATTAGTTTAAAATCCATTAGGACAAAACCACTGACATAAAAAATTAGGTAAAAATCGATTCCAACCCTCTACCGGAAAAATCTAAGATTGCACTTGGATATAATGATTTAAAGAAGAATTTGGATAACAAATTTAAAACGACACTTATATTGATACATTTCAAATTCATTACAATTATCCTTACATCTACATGCTGATGAATTTGAAATTCACCAAACATAAATTTATTTAAACAATCGAATACATTTGAGAATTATAAATTACAAATTAGAATATCGAATTTGAGACCTCATCAAGCTGGACTGTGAAATCTTTGGCTTTCTCGTTTCAAGATGTGATATTTGCTAGGCTTTTGTGATTTGTCGGGTCTGATTTTATTAACAATAGATAGGAAAACGAAGAACGATTCGGATAGAAAAACTTTTTCCATTTATAGAGGATAAATCTTTATCTTTGAGACATGTCAATCTTACTGATATTCACAATAAAAATTAATATTCTTAGCATAAAAAATAATAATTTTTCATTGATGACCCAATAAAAGATCTGTTTCACAAAATACGATCCGTGAGACCGTCTCTAACAAGTTTTTGCATTAGAGAAACATAAGTCCAAAAATAATGGCTTATTAGCTTTTTAAAAAGCAATTTTTGCATCCAAACATTAAAAATTGCGAAAGAGAGAGCATTCGATTTGTCGGCCCCAGAGCAGCATGCGACGCTTAATTATTGGTCTCTATTATTCAACAGGATATCTTATTTCATTTTCCAATTAATTAGAAGTTATATGATTGAGTCAGAAGAAATTAAAAAAAAAATTAATTTGCAATGAATTAAGAATATAAAATTCATCGTTGTCGTTACACAAACCTCAATCACGAACTATTCGGGTCTACGGTTTGAACCTTCATAAATGAGAGGGGAAAGAAATAAATGAATATAACAGTGGGAATACAGATTCTTTACAATTGTTGCCCTTTTTCACCCCTCTCCTTGAAGTAGCAAACCAAAACTGGATCATAAATTCCCACAAGATTGGCGGAAACGTTGATCTCGACGAGACGAATCTTTTTCTGTCCAAGAATGTTACATTTTGACGTCCTCAAATAAATTTTCTATCCAGAGGCCTATGCATGGAGAAGGAGAGTAAAACGCGTGTTAAATTTAAAAAAAAAAAAAATTAATCCAATTGTTCATCGATTGACAAATGTAGAAGGGTCACTGGAGAATAACTAATCTGAACTTTGTAGTTGGTTATAAACAGTTTGCTATAATTTACCAGAGAATGGAAAGAGAACTCACTCATCGAAGAGGGATGAGAAGAAGAATGACGGATGCGCAATATAAACACACGGATATGATCGCTCCGGCAATAAAATTGTGAAACAGTCTCTGATTGTCTCTTGTGGGTACGAAGACTGACTTTAGTGTGTTGGTCAGTTCAAAAATCCGATATGATATCTGCAGCAGCAAACAAATCGATGTTGAAATTTAAAAGGCGAGAAATATTTAACCACAACATTACTTCAAAAATCGAAATCCAGCCAAGAACGATTCACTCACCAAGATGTATATAGCAGTTGTAAGCATGAAGTTAAGTAATGGATAATCTGGAATAAAACAGAGCAGCCATTTGGGCTGTCCATTAGGCACATTTGATCTGCAAGCGTGTTAATAGGAAACCAGTGAACCTCATAATTCAGAGTTATTAAGATTTAATGGCACTTTCGTGTAGGAGGAAAGGATCACACAGACTAAAAGTTACACAATATAAACAAAAAGTGATTCGCTAATTCACTTTGATGAAAGATCAAACGACACATTTCTTTAAAAATTGACCAAGAAACATTGACAAGGAAAGAATTTGTCCCACGCACCTCAGCCATATGTGGAACTGAGATATGTAAGTTTCCAATGTTACTTTGCCGAGCCACCTGGCAACAAAAATAATGTTTATAATACAAAAGGAAATTATATAGCCCCAAATGACGTTGTGAAGGGTTTGATTATGAGATTTAAAAATGGAAAAATAAATAAAAACTTACGCAAAGAGGGTCAAAGAAAAATTCCGAAGCTGCTGACTGAAATTCCGCAAACAAATGTAGACGCTGGAAACAAGAAGCGAAAAAGAAGAGACCTTAGAAGAAAACCGTCACAGGTCAGCACTTGCCACATGCAAAAGTGCTATTACTTGAGATATATAGTTTCTTTTTCAGTATCAAGGATAATCTCATTCGCAATAGAAATAAACTGCAACACTAGTATTATGATAAATTCATATAAAAAAAACAATACATTTATATGAAAAATGAAACCGGTACACACGTTATGGGTATCCATGATGTGTAAGGATGGAGCCTATTGTACGAAATTTTGTCCAACTTGTAGATGCATTCAAACCATAAATAGCCAACCTAAAAGCAGATGATACAAAAAAATCAAATAACAATCCAGTGAAAAATAAATACAAAATCTGAACAAATCAAATGCTTACAATCAAGGCAGCTGTAACAATAAATGCCTTGATTGTGAATCTCCGTTTTGTCTCTGTCTCCTCCAGTTTCTCCATCCACTTTTCAACCTGTAAGAGAGATCATTTGAAACTTAAAGGTCACGAGAAGAGATGACACTGCAAAACTCAATACCTATGCATTACATTTGGGTGAAGGTATGCATAGATCATTCCAACTATCCATATATAACGATCAAGGCCAGATCTGAAATGCCACTCATGAAGTTTTGGAAGATCCGGTTTTGCAGGGTCATTATATCCTGCCACCGAGATTATAAAGAAATCAGCTATTTAGATAGAAATAAACAAATTCAGTATGATAAAGTCATGGATGTCCGCGCACCTAACAAGAACGTGAAGGGACTCCACAAAAGGTCAAAAACCCCTGGAATTTCCCATACCAAGAAAACCACAACGAAACACATAAATAATTTCAGAGCCATCACCAATCTTATCTCATTATAGTTGTGACCGATACCAAGGGCTCCATACACCATAAGAGTAAAGAGGGTATGCATTGGGCAGATATAATAAAGTGAATAGTCGTTGTTAAGAACTATACAACAAAATGCCACAAAAAAGTTTAGCCTCCACATCATCTGCATAGAGAACAAAATCCAACTCAAATACACATCAAAATATAAAACCTCTGAAAAGAGAAGTCCCGACATGCTTCAGGATTAAGAAATAACAAGAAGAAAGATGAAGATAACATAAACTATAACGTCACCTGAGCAAATCGAGCAAGACTAAAATCTTTTCTGATATAGTAATAGGAGAAGTTTCCAAAACCAGTCATCCATACATATGCCGCAATAAAGATACGGATAGCATTGTAGATCTCCGTTGCAGCAAAGTAATGATACATCAAAAACAGGACCTATAGGAGACATGAGAAGAAGCAAACGAGTCAGAAACTACACAGACAAGAAGAGAGTGTGACACATCTATATCAATATGCAGATAAGACATTCAGTGTCTTCTGATGAAAGATAGGAAAATAAGAGACTAATAATATAAAGAATCTGAGTTTTCAACCCCTGGAAAGAACATCAGATAGAAAATGGTCAATAAACTGCTTGCCTGCATCCATCCTTTCCACTCTTCAGTCTGATGGCGATTAAGATAAAGTACTGATTTCCCAGAAAATGCAGACTTGTCATGATGTTTCTTGAGAGAAGTCATTGTTGAAGCTATAATAAGAAGAACATACAGAAAGAGGAATAGATCGCGACTGTAGCTCTGTCCAACAACAAAAAGAACAAATCAGGCAGTGATGTACCGATCAAAAAAATCTTTAGAAGGGAAATATAAACATAATGGGTGAATAAAAGAGACACATGCCCAGTTTAAATTTCAGACCTCTACAATCTGTTAGGGCTAATTATGGACTTAATGATGAAATTTGAAAAAATAGCAGCGATTATTGAACTTTGTGAGGTGATATGTATATGACCACAGATGTCATACGTCAAAATGGTTTATTAATTGAACAAAATAAATCAAAACAAATGGGCTCTAAATGATATTGAGCAGTACAATGAAATGCAGCAGCAAAAATAAAAGCTTGAGGACTTCAATAAACGCCTTTCCATGATCATACAGTGTATTTTATAGTTAACATATAAAAGGTAAAGGAGCACCAACTAGGGCTGTAACTGAGCTGACCTGCTCACGAGCATCTGGATCAACTATTGGCTTGAGCTTGGTTTTGATCAAATGAGTCAAGTTCGAGCAGCTCAAGTACTCTTTCAAGTCAAGCTCAAGGTTTGATATCTCAGGGTTGAGTACTCAAGCTCAAGAAATCAATTTTCCAATTTTCTAAGAATATTGATTGAACCACCATGTACCCTAAATTTAATAATAAATTACATACTCGAGCATTTAAGTTCTAAAATTATAAGTTTTTTTAAACCCCTAGTGCCAACACGTATGTGTAAATTTGTAACTTTTTTAAATTTACTTGCAACTAAAAGCAAGAAGGATACAGCTTTTCATATCATGCTTCACTGCAAATAATGACATATCAAATGCTGATTGTCAAATATAAGATATATTACTAGTTGTCTTTTTGGTACCTATAGGCTTAAAAATATAATTTACAGTATCGACTCATCAAAGCAACTTGAATTCTGAGAGCCCAAACAATCGAAGAAAAAAGCACCTTCGTTGAATCCGCAAAAATGCTTGTGCGATCACATATGTAGAAATAGAACAAAATTCCACCTAATTCAGCCCTGCATAATATTAAAACATAAGGGTAAATGAAAGAAATAAATACAAGTAAACCAATAGTTACAAACAACTCACATTGCCCTCAGAAGCAGTCGATTTTCAACTAAAAATGAGCTATCCATTGTAAAAAATCTGGATAAAGAAGAGCTTTCATTAATTTGATGGATAAAACCCAATCAAAGACACCACTAACATAGGTCCAGTCCAACAAGGACAGACCTGATTAAGTTTGATTTAATGGATGAACCGGACGACTTAGTGGATGCTGATTTTGTGAGACCGCCTTCCAACAGCACAGCACGATCATCATCTTTGATTGCTTCACTTTCCAATCCAACCAGGTTACTATCTGAATGACTGTTTCAGAAAAGCAATCATATCATAAGTAGATATTGAGAACAAGATACTGAATTTTGTTCCCCTCTTGTAATTTTTGTAAAACATAAGAGCTTTTGGTAAGTATAACCTTAATGTTCCAATTTTTCCATCTTATAATATTTAAATTTTAAATATCTCGAAAAGCGGAAAACTTGCTTACACTTTTGAAGGGGTTGATAACTTTGTATACTCTAACCACTCCGCGTAAATCCACCCGATAATGATTGGAACAACTCCAAGAAAAAATGACACCTGGGACACAACCAGGACAGGTTCAATGCGTATGCAGTTTAGCTTAAAGAAATAGTAACACATAATATTCAGCATCAACTAGCAAGAACAAGTAAACCGATCAATTTATATATCATTAAAGTCAAAGTTTAACAAGTTTAATGGCCATAACTCTTTCACCCCATAAGATTGAATCCACGACCAATCAAGTTTATTACTTTCCGATAGTGTTTCCACCATAAGTAATGATGCCATTTCCACTAGATCTAATTTGTTTAATCTTCTTAGCCAATGATATGTTCAACATCGATCAAGTCAGCATATCTCCCGTCAACAACATTGGTGAATTTACCACATATTAAGAATGGACATGGCATAAAAGCAGGAAAAAATCGAATCTTTTATATAACACGATGACATAATCTAGAAGAATGAAATTGGACAATCAGATAACTAAAAACGAGATACGATTTGGCAACCAAATTACTGTCCAATTAGTCCAGCAGCGATAAAGTAAAGGAAGCAATTCAAATAAGCTCAAATCAAAGCAACCGTCCATACTATTGTCATAATATGAATAAAAGAAAACTCTCATTCACGCACGTAACAGCTTTACGACTCAGGTAGTAGAAATTCAAAACAAAAGCGCTCGATAATTTCAGCTTAGCTTAAGATCAACACAGGACTTGCATTAACAAATCAGATAAACATCAACAAAACGTTGCGTAACTAAAGTCACAGTCCCCACACCACCGATGCAAGAACACTTAATCGAACGTAATACCCGAGAAGACAATAAACCGTGAAAATAATTATGCACTTCAGAACCGAACCTGTCCAGGAGTCAGAGGTCCGGAATCCACAACCATTTCTGCACGAAACCCAGAAAAAATCCAAAACCCAATCAATCGATGGATCCAATCTACACGACAATCGTCATCAATTGAACTGCGCAACACTGAAGTGTAGAGCACGGAATACTCGCACACTGTATAATATAATAACTTGTACAGAAAAAGGGAATATATAAGAAAGAATCGGTGATGAAATGGAGAAGTAAAGCAGAGATCTAAAACAATGGAATCAGTAAGCCGACGAGATGTCGCCGTTTGCTTCAAGAATTGATAATGTACTTTGGTTCAGATATCTCTGTCCTGCCTCGTTCAGACCAACCGTCTGGGTAGTTGCCGTTTGGTTCGTGTTTCTTTATTTCTCCTAATTATTTACCAATCCCTTGCATATACATCAACATTTAATTAAAATACTACTTTATATGAAAAAACAAAAAATGTAAAAATAATTGTTTACTTTTAAACATATTATTGTTTTTATATAAAGTGTAATTGTATTGATATTATGATATAACGTTTCACTTTTACTCTAGTTTTGTTTTAGGAAAAAAAAATTCATTTAATCGTTATTAGAACATGCTAGAATTGGAAAAAAAAAAAAAATCATTTTCAGGGACCATGAATGATATATATAGTGAAATCCAATAGATAAGCCCATCAAGAACAGGCCCAAACAAGATTTTGGACCTCTGGTCTATCTGTAGTCAAGGTAGAAGGCTCATCACAGACCCATGTACTCTCCTATAAATATCACGTTTTAGTGTCTAATTGATGTATTCATGATATTGATGGGTAGCAGCACCTTCAGTTGCTTTATCACTCTATTTGCAATATCTAACTTGAGCATCGGAGGTGCTACGCTGGGACACCTTCCCGGCTCTCTTCTAACGGGCCTAAAGTAAATTCGAGGTCTGTATTCAGACTAGTATCATCTGTTGGAACCGAACCCTAAATTTTTAGTGAGTATCACTTGATGCCGTCTATGGGAAGCTTAAGTTGAGACGTAGAGATGGTAGGTCGGAGAAGGAGCAGAAGGACTAACGCAGTATCATCACGTCCTCAGATCAGACCCGAACAACAGACGAGACCTGAGAAACCTCGTCCTGAGACGAGACCTGAACAAGCTCGTCCCAATGAGTTTGTGAGGAACTTGACCTTGGAACAGTTAGGTCAGTTCATTACCAGGACAATAGACGAAGCCATGAAGAAGAACCGAGAATCCCTGTTTGCCAAAGAACAAGCTCCTCGCAAGGAACGAGAGGAGAATGCTGAGGGTAATCAGAGCAGGATTGAAGAGACACAACCCCTCCCAAGTAGGGAGAATCCTGAGATGGAGGAGATACAGAAAGAGATAAGGATGTTGAGCCAACAATTAGAAAACAGAGCTCCAGCGTCCAAGATAGAGAGAGTCTTTTTCCCCGCTATTTTGGAATAAGAGCTTCCCCCAAGTTTTCGGCAACCAAGATTGGAGAGTATGATGGGTGTACTGACCCAGAAGAACACTTGGGGAGATTTTAGAATGCAGCTTTGTTACATCAGTATTCAGATAGAGTTAAGTGCAGGGTGTTCCTGGGCACGTTGGTGAGATCAGCCTAGCAATGGTTTAATACGCTGTAGCCCAACTCCATACGGTCTTTCGAGGATTTTTCCACGGTTTTCTTGCACCAATTTACTAGTAGCAAGAGGCACAAGAAACATTACTCGAGCCTGTTCATGATGAGCAATAAGAAACTGAAACTTTGCGAGAATTTATCCAGCGTTTCAACAATGCAGCGCTGGATACCAACGGCTACCCCCGACATCATGATAAGTGCCTTTACCCAAGAACTGAGAGGAGGCGAATTCTTCAAATCACTGGTCAAGAAACCTCCATTGAGCTATGATGATCTTTTAGCTCGAGCAGAAAAATATGTGAATCTAGAAGATGCCCAATGACACAAGAGGATGGATCAGCGGGCCCGAGAGAACTAGGGTTGATGTAGTGGAGAGGAGAGGTAGGAAGAGTGGCGCGAGTGAAATATAAGAGGATAAAGCCAAAGATATAGGACAATTCTCATCTCATGTTCCTCTGCATAAGAATCAAGACAATGTGATAGAGGTGAGGGAATCAGAAGGGAGGTGGAAGAAATCCCAGAGTATTGAGAGTGATGCTAGATTTCCTCCGCTTGATAGACGGGAAGGATCCTCATCTGGGAGCCGCCCGAGGTCTCGCTAGTCCCCTAAGCGAGATCAGGGCCCTCCCTGGATAAACCATAGGGTAGGAGAGCCGAGAAGGGAGTGCGTGGTCAAGATGTCCCTCGAGAGCCTGTTGATCCGAAGAAGAGAATGAACGAGGACAATCTTCATACGAGAGGAATGATTCATATGATCTCGGGAGGTGCTACGGATGGAGACTCCGGGCGAGCTCAGAAGGCACACGGAAGAAGGTTGGAGAACTTTGAGATATCTAAGGATGCAGACTTACCACAAGATCTCATCATTAGCTTTGAGCCGAAAGACCTCTGAAGCGTTGTGGCTCCACATAATGATTCCTTCGTGGTGACAACCACATTGCCAATTACGATGTGGCAAAAAATCTTTATTGATAATGGAAGCTCCGTGCATATTTTGTTCAAGAGAACGTTGGATCATAAGAGAGTTGAAGGATTTGAATTTGAGCCGGTCTCTACCCTTTTGCATGGGTTCGCGGGACATGCCATTCGGTCATTGGGTCAAATTGTTCTTCCTTTTTCCTTGGGGAATGATCCTCGGCGGATAATAAAGATGATAATTAGTTATAAAATAGTATTAATCTAATTATTTTTTTTTTGGGTGGGGGGATAATTAGGGGCTAAAATTCCTTAATTAAATAATTAATGATAATATAATATTAATCTAATTATTTAACCACAAACAAAGTTTTAAATAAAACAATAATTGAGTGCCAATTACTAGATTAAAATCTCTTAATAATCAAATTAGTATTTAAAAAGTATAAAATTTTAAAATCACTTAATATATAAAATTAAGCTTTAAAATGCTTTAAATTTCATAAATCCATACTAATCTCTTGACGTGAAATAAAATACCACATTTTTTTTTAATCGTAAATCGTCTAAATCGTAATCAGTCTCTTTTTGCGATCATGCATCGAATATTCGCCTGAAACATAAACTAAAGAAAATATTTTAACGTGCATCAAATAAATATGTAATAATTTAAAATAATGCAAAGATAATAAATCATGCATCGTAAAAATTATGTTAAAATTAAATAAATAATTTAGCAATTTAAATAAACGCATATGTTTTACGTGTATTGATTTTGAGCTCTACAGGTATAGTGTTGTATAAAGAGATTCATTCTCTTGTATTCCCAACGAAAAATTTGAAACAATATGAGTTTTATATTCTCCTTCAAAGCTTGTCTCTCTCCTGAAACATTGTTTATCTTTCATTTTCAAGAAGCTTAAAGAACTAGAATCATGTAACTATTTTATGAGTTATAAATTTGATTATATCTTCAATCCTCATATTGATTATATCATGCCTCGAGAATAAAATTATTTGAAAAAATTAAAAAAATAAAGGGGAAATTGCATATACTACCCCCGTGATATCCCGAGTTGGCGTAAATCCCCTCGTGAAAAATTTATAATCTTAAAACTCCCTGTGTTTTTAAATGGCCAGCTCACGCCCCCTCGCCAGTATGGTTTATACAACACGCGCATAAAGCTGCGAATTGTCATTGTTTTATGAGTTTTTTTGTCTAAAATGCCCTCATTCGGTATAGAAATAGAAGACCTCTTCATCTTCTTCATTTCGCGACTTCTGCATATTCCCTTTTTAAAAACCCTAGATTCATCCAAAATTATGAATCCAAATTTTGATGTAAGATATCCCCAAACTCCACTGTGCAAGTGCAATGTTAGGGCAGATATTAGAGTTGTTCAAACCGAAACCAAACCATCGAAGGGACGTCTGTATTATTGTTGTTATTTTAAAAATGTGGCTATTTCCGCTGGTGTTTGCCTGAAATTGTAGGAGGCGTTGATGTTGGAGGTTCCTCCGAAGTGAAGTCTAAGACGGACGCTGGGAATGCATCGACCTCAACGCCAAGGCCAGCAACCGAGAGCTCACCCGACAACGGCAATGAAGAAGTGATACTGCAATTTAAGATTTTTAAAGTCCGATCCAACACTTAATGCAGATGCAAGTTTTGATGAGTTTGTGTAATGGATGCTAGTTATTTAGTAGTAAGGTTCCTTGTGTTAGGTTGCTGTAATTTGGGGTTATTGTGCTTTGCTTGTAATTTGGGGTAAATGCAATCTGCAGTAATTATGTATTGTTGATTATGAAAACTTTGTTCAATCAACTCTAATGTAATCTGAAATATAATATTAAGTTTTTCTATTTATATCTTTGTTATTTTATTATTTTGCATATCTTTTTAGTATTTTAAAGCATGAATGCAACATGAAATGCAAATAAATACCATTGACATAAATAGGTTGCAAATGTCAACTTTTCAAGTTTTGACATCAAAGTTTGCCTTACAATCAAAGGTACACTGGTTCCAAAAGTAACAAACGACACAATGAACTTTGTTAGCATATCAATCTTTTACATCAAAGTTTTCCCTCCACATGATGCATTTGCCACTGCACTCACATTTTCACTTCCCATTGCACTTGCTGTTGCATTTTCAATTGTTCTTGCACTTGCGGTTGCACTTAAAGTTTCACGTGCCTTTGCACTAGCACGAGCACGAGCAGTGATAGAATTACCACTACAACCATTTCAATCCTTTTAGACAAATATTTATACGTTTCCAACTTGTTGCTACTGGCCCTAACACATGTATGTTTTCCAGTAAGGGTTTGTATCTGAAATGTTGGCCCTCCCATTACCAAACTGGCATGCAATCTCCATTCACATCCAGCCTTGCACACTGCAGTAACCCTTCTTTTCTCATTCTTTTGAAATACTAGCTCCACCCCAGATCTCAAAGTCCAATCAACAAGAACACTTCTAAATTCATGCACATCTTTGAATTTCATACCCACTACCAGTTCAAACGTTTTCATGTTCATTCTCTCAGAGAATACATGATGTTTTGGACAAGAATCATCATCATCAGAACTTGCCAAACTAATAAGTTCATCCTCTAACTCAATGTCGCTATACCAACACTCTGTGGCCTTTTCATTATGTGGCTTCGGTTGGCTTCTTCTTGTATCATCTCCTGGATCATTCTCTGTAGAAGAGTCTGAATCAACATCCTCATCAGATTCATGAAAGCTACCATCTAATGAGTCTTCATCATCTCCAATTGAAACATCATCAAGTCCAATATCATTATCATCTATCGGGTCACTCCCAAATGACTCACTTGTCCCCCCTACATTATCATCAGTTGCATTCATTACTTGTGGTCCAGCCTCTGTATCATCCTTATGATTACATCCAACACCAATAATTGCATCTTTCAGTGGGGTGAAATTATTCTCAACTGATCACAATGTTATAACACTAAGATTCCTAAAGCAATTACACATCGTACGGATCTCTGCATCCCCACCAATCCTCACCATTTCAGTGGTAAATGCATTTTACGGCAATTGAAAGAAAAAATGCACATTCATTTGTTGTCCTCCAGCCGCTTTTAACATATCAAACAAGTCATCGAGGCAAAACCTATCAAGATCAACATCTGGAGTCACAAATTTCTTACCACCTCTGTAGAAGTTTTTGTGCTGCTCATCAAATTTCCCACCATGCCACAACTCAATCCTAACTGTCGATTCCATGATGTCTATATACTGTAAAGAAAAAACATTAACTTACAAAGGAGATCTACCATACACAAGTCGCAAAGAGAATTCCCATTTCATCCGAGGTAAAAAAGTTAAATTTAAGCACACATTTTATCAGAAAAACAATAACTTACTGAGATAATCGATGAAAAACCACCCAGCACAGGTCATAAAGAGCACTTCGTTGACAATATCATTGCCCAGCTCCAACGCTTGGTTTCGAGAAGGTTAGGGCAAAAGCTTCATCGGATTCCAACCCAGCAAGAATGAAAATGAAATAATTTAGCTTATTATTTAAGCAGGGACATTTGGGACAATAAAAAATTTTGTTTGACTAAAAGCATGGTAGGCATGCGTGAGCTGGCGATTTAAAAACACATGGAGTTTTAAGATGATAAATTTTTCACGAGGGGATTTACGCCAACTCGGGATATCACTGGGGTAGTATATGCAATTTCCCCAAAAATAAAATTAAATCTACAAAGATCATATTTCTTTTACTGAGAATCAACTCAAAATCCAGACATCAATCCAATCTTTAAAAGTTGGTTTGTTATATACCAAACCTAAGAGGAATCTTTAAAATCTTTTGAAAAACAAAGTCCAATCCTCGCTGAGTAAGTGGTATCAGAGCCATTTACTGAATAAATTCTTCTAAGTTTAAGAGATCATATTCACTTGTTCAAAAGGAAAGAAGGTAGCTCTACCCTGGAGCAATCCTTAAAGTCAGGCATCCATAAAGCTTGTAAAGCCTGAAGGGTAAGGTATGAATAAATCCTTGAAAGTATCTACTCGAATTCCTGATAGACAAGATAATAAGATCATTTATTAATAAGAAATCTTCCAGTAACGGCAATACCAAAAATAAAGAATTAATTACTTCTGAAAATTTTGAGAAAAATATTCAAAAGTAGAAATTACCAGCATCTTCTAATACGAAGATCTACAGATCCTATAGGTTTAATTTTAGATCTGATTATATCATAAAAACAATAGAAGAAACAATTCATCTAAAAAGATTATATGATTCATTTAGCTTGTTATCACAAAATTTGTTAATATTCACAAGCAATTATATAAATTTATGCATTTAGAATGATCCAAACGGGTATAAAGCCTCTTACAAGATTAGGTTTAAAAACCTGAGCCTTAATTATTGTCAGAGATCAAAGGCATAATAAATTTGAAGATTCTTTATTAGGAATAATAGAGTGCTAATTATGTGAAGAACCAATATATTTTAGTTGTTTTCCTAATTTTCTTATTTCGCTTTCTGATCCAAATATCATAAAAGCACTAACTTTAATTATAAAGACTGAGGGTTTTGATACGATGGATGGAACAGAAAACGTTGCTTTATTATATAGAATTTGTTATAAAGTAATGAATTCAACCATTTTTAATTTTAAAATTAATGCTAATCAAATTAGTTGTAAGAGAAGAGAAACCACTCTTTTTATAATTGATATTAATAAAAGTAATATCATGGTTCCCAAAATAATTAATTGGAGTCAAATCACTCTTCCAGAAATCTGAAAAATGGAAAATATTACTCCTACTCTCTTATAGAAGAGAATAGAAAATTAGAAAGTATTGTTCAGTATGTAGATGATGATGTTGAAATAAAATTCTCATCCCAAAGACATCTACGTATTAAATCACCTGAAGAAAGTAGAAATTCTACTTCTTCTATATCTGATTTTGAAAAAAATAAGCATTTTTAGTATTCAAAAAACCAATGAAAATATTTCTCAACCTGAATATAAAGTTGATCTACCTGAATCTAGTAATTCTAGATTTCAAAGAAGTTATTCTGTTAATAATAGAACTTCTAATTCTCCTACCTTTTCTGATATGAGTTATAATGTTATGGTCATTAGTGATGACATTCTTATTCAGAAAAGTTTAGATAAAATTAAAAATCAAAACAAGAAAAAATGGGTTTCAAGTTGTTTAAAACCAAAACAACAATCTTTATATTCTTTAAGATATAAAGATTGGGTAAAAACTCTCAGGAACGTAGTTATCAGACATACATAACTCTGCCTGAGTTGACACATGTCATTGTAATTGCGCTCAGACATGTTGTGTTCATGTTTCATCCTTCAGTAACCGAGCGAGCACAGACAACACAGAATGACCGTGTGGATTTTCCATCCCAAATTTCTTTCTCGGCTGATTTAATACATTCATACAATGATTTAATATAACTGTTTGGACTTTCAGGAACTTCGGGAACATTATTTATTGTAGGATTTTCTTCACCAAAATTCTCATTCTCATTTTCAGGTTTCTCTTCAAAGCTAACATTTTATTCAATAGTATCAAAAAAATTCAAAAATGTAGTTTGAGCAATTGGTGGTGCAACACGAAATGAAGATGACAAAGGAGCTTCCATACTACGATTAGGATAAAACGGATGAATGTCCTCTCCATAAAAAACCAATTGTAGTAATTTGGTACAAATTCATAACAACCGAGATGTACCTTGATGGCTCAGTGCAAATGTTACAAACGTCTCTACACAAACACAATATTCAACCGTTAGAAATCCATTCTCGAACCGACGATACATTTAATTTCTATTGTTATATATTTTATCCAACAAATGAATAAATAAGATGTATTTTACTTAATCGCTATCACTTACTTATTAATTAAAAAAATTAATATATGTAATAATTTTAATGTTGACAATTTATATAAATTAAATTCAACAACATAAGTAGGCAAATTTAATCATTTTAATGTTGACAATTTATATAAATTAAATTATATAATATTTTAATAAAAAATTAAACATGTAATATTTATTATTTAATTTCTAAGTAACATGCAATAAAACAATAAACTATGTATAAATCTACAAAAAAAAATTACAATATGAACGTAGAACATGTTGGAGCACTGTGCATGCGCAAAAAAAAAAAATCAGCTGGAAAACGACCTGCACTACAAGCTAACAAAATTTGTGATTTTAACCAACACTTAGAAATTTACCAAGAATTGAAGCGCAAAAAAATTACCCTAAATCGAAACTAAAATCGTCCAAGAAAGAAAAATTTATCGCAGATGTGAAGCGATATGAAGAAAAATAGACAAAAAACGTGAATATTTATAGACAATTTGCGACGGTTTTTGAAAAAACCTTCACTAGAAAAACAGTCGCCGATGTAGCTTGGCGACGATTTTTCTTAAACCATCGCTATAATTAACGACGGTTTTTGTTTAAATCGTCCCTATTTAAAATATTATAACGGTTGTAATAAAATTGTCGCTAATTATAGGGACGTTTTAAGCAAAAGTGTCGCTAATTAGCAACGGTTAAATCTTAACCGTCGCAAATTAGCGACAGTTTTACAAGCCGTCGATATATAAACAGTCAAAAAATTTTAAATAGCTTCGGGTTTTGTTTAAACAGTCGCTAATTATGTTTCAAAATCCGTCGCTAACACATATTTTTTTGGTAGTGGTTGTCATATAAAAATAGTTTAAATTTACCATTATATTCTTATAATAATAGCTTGAGTTAATAAAAACAAATATAAAGTAATTGATGTACGAGCCCATCGTGTGCTAAGATCGGGGCGTGACATAATGTTAATAGAGACAGAACAGAAACATTGAAAAATAAGTGTCATGGAAAAATACTACGTGGATGTAAGTCACTTCTTGAATTTGTGGGGCAAAATGATAACTACATCTGTTCAAGTCATCTCTTGAACCTGTAGAAATTACATCTAAATTTTCGATGTTAGCGAACCAAAGGTCAAATCCATATCTAGATTTTCGGTGCTAATGAATCAAGAGTCATGCTACGACGAGGACGTCAAAAAGAATGATTATAGTACTTTGTATCCTATATTAATTAGGAAAAAGAATATTTTCCCCACCTGACATAAAGAAAATAAGTTTACAATAATTAATATTGCGTGACCGTCCAAATATTATATTAGCGAGAAGTAATATCTTGTTTTGTCCAATATTTTATTTAATTATTTTTAAAGAAGTATAAGTTAATAATTTGTATTATTATACTGTTTTTTTTTTTTTTTGGTAGAAATTAGTTTTTGCCTTCAGAGTTGAGACATATATATTAAAAATAATTTTAATATAATACGTCAAACTTTGTTCTTTTGAAATGTTAAAAAGATCCGAACAGACTTTATGACAGTGAAGTAAATCAGAGATTTTAGTGCAGCGTGGGATTGGTCTCCCCCTTTCTCTCGATCCGCACTGGGCTCGAAGCTACTCCGTCGGACATGGTATTTCTCTCCATTTCTCCATCTCCCTCTCTCAATTATTTTCTTATTTTTACGGATTATTGCGATTTCATTGGGACTTGCCGTTAATTAAGAACCTAGGTAACATTTTTAGGTTTACATTGTAATCTTCTTTTTGTGCTATTCATGGCCGGTGATCCGTAATTCTTGAACAAGCCGGATCTAATTTAGATCGTGCTTCACTTGTTCTGGTTTTTTTAAGGGATCAATTCCGTTAATATAGTGGACATAACTGGGAATCATTTGCTTTGACATCGATTATTTTCACTCTTCACTTGATCGTAAAAACGAAACATTGTAGTTAGGTGAGATGATGAATGTCATGGGTTGATTCCCGAAAGTGTTTTGTTACTCGTTGATCTAAAATGCTAAATAACATGATCGAAAGCTTTAAAAAGGCGGCTTTTTTGTATTAAAAAATCAAGGTGCGAGATTTTCTAGTTGAACTTCTCTATGAAGAAAATGATTGTTTGTTTTGAACATAAGTATTGTATTCGCGATTATTATTTTCCTAAACAATGGAGGATAAGTAAAGCGAAAGCTAAGTTATTATTTGTACAAGTGCAGAATCTCTGTATAGAAGAATTAGATATGAAAAAAAAGGAAAGAGATTTTGTGACTTTGTAGTAGGCTTCAGGTTTTATTGGAGAAAAAAATGAGAACTTGAGTTCACCAGAACAGATTTAAGAGTTTTAAGTGATATACAGCAGTTGAATTGAAACTCTCTCGAGCTTCATTCGTGACTCAGAACTTACTTTCTTGTATTCTGAAATATGGTCTTGATTTTAATTTTAATTAACTATCTTGCTGGCAGGACCTCTGCCCTTTGATAAAGAACATTCTACTCCTTGATTCAGAGGGGAAACGTGTTGCTGTCAAGTACTATGCAGACAACTGGCCTTCAAATAGTGCGAAGGAAACTTTTGAAAAGACTGTATTTACCAAGACACAGAAGATGAGTGCCCGGACTGAAGGTATTCTTTGATTTCAAAATTTTCAGATTATTGCTTTTGCATGCGCAGCTGCATCTGATTGCTTAATAGTTAATATGCTTTTAGATACTTATAGTTTTTATCAGTTTGTCATGGATCATCCCCTTCTTTACCTTTTAATATACATTATTAATGACTAGTGAGATAATTACTTTTCAGTTCTAATCTTCCTAGGGTTTTTTGTTAAAAATTTTGCTTGGGGTGCCCAACTTGTTGATGTGAAGCATAGGTTTTCCATTTCTGACATTGTTTACTACCTTTTTGTGGTTTGATCAGTAATTTAATTCCCACTGTGCCGGTTACAATGTTGATGTGTTATTGGCTAGTTCGAAATGAGTCTGCAAAGAATGTTTGAAACTTTTTAATTTTATGTTATTCTGGTATGGTGGTGCTTCTGTGAGGAAGTGGCAAAATGAACAGTTTTATGCCACTTGGAAACCTTAGGCAACTGGGTTAGAATTTTAGTAGTTCATTTTCTCAAAATTTCCTTCTCATACATATAAAGTTCCTTTTTCCGAAAACCGAATTCAGATTTATATTTTATTGTTTTTGGTTATATCGAGGTTACAACTCCTGTGGATTATATATGCTTGTGCAACTGAATTGGAGATGTGAAATCTTGTTTGTTTGTTTCATGAATTTTCTGGTTTTCAAGTTCATTACCTATCCTTTTTAATCTGAGAAGGTGGGCCTTATTGAATTGGGCTGGATGGTTATTTACTTGCTTGTTTTTTACCCCACAGCGGAGATAACTATGCTTGAGAACAACATCATAGTGTACAAGTTTGTTCAAGACCTGCACTTTTATGTTACTGGAGGTGAAGATGAAAATGAACTCATTTTATTCTCAGTTCTTCAGGGATTCTTTGATGCTGTTGGTATTCTACTTAGGTACTTATCATAAACTGGTTCTTATTGGTATCTGACGATGGTCACTTCTTTTTATTACTAGCATAAATGGTACACTGTACACTCGCGTGTATGCATAATACATGCTGTGAATTAAATGACAGAGTTAATTGATATATACAAGATAAATTTGAGTCAATCACTTAACGAGAGAAGGAAATATTTTGATAAAGTCGAAGCTTTTATTTAAAAACAGGTGAGTTCTACAATGTTATAATGTGTAAGGTTAGATGATTTTTTTTTTATAAAATTTAAATTTTGTAAGAGAGAAATATCCTTAAATTTAGAGGACGTTGTCAAGAGAACAAAATTTAAATTATGTAAGGTAAAAACGCTTCATAAACATCATGTTTCATTTTACACGTTATTTCGTTTAGGGGCAATGTCGAGAAGAAGGAGGCACTTGAAAATCTGGATCTCATTCTTTTGTGCATTGATGAAGTTGTTGATGGCGGGTAAGAATCTACGTTTTTCCTTTTTCCTTTAAAGAGTGTTATTTACACTCCAAAAAGTGTTAATAACACTCCACATTACCTGATTATTTTTCCATTTGACAATATTGCTATGATCCCCCATCTCACTTGAGAAAGAAATGAATGTTTAAACTAATTTATAAGGGGTGACAATGGGCTCTTATAATAACTTGGACTAGTCAAATTCGTAAAACGAGGACGGATACGAAGTAGTTGTTATAGAGGCTCGTTGTACAGTCGCGTATATGCATGGCGTGACAATAGTGATATCACATATGGTCACCAGCAAAAACACTGAGAGATAAGTGTTATGCACGGCATAGTGCTATGTGCCATCTCTTGAACATGTGGGGTAAAGTGCCGTTAACCTGTAGGACCCACATCTATATTCTCGATACTGATGGATCGAGGGTCAGGTTACGACGAGAACGTCGCATTCTGAAAGAGGGTGATTGTGATACCCCACCCCAAATAGGAAAGAAATGAATGTTTAAAATAGTTCGTAAAGGGTTAAAGTGGTCTGCTGTAGCAACTTGAGCTTGTTATTTTCGTAAGATGATGATGAATACAAAGTAAATGCTATCGGGACTCGTTGTGCAGTCGCACATATGTGGGCATGGACCCGAGACGTGACAATTGCCCTTATAATATATTTCCTTAAATAGTAAAATCTTTATTTTCCTTAAAAAACTCAAATACAAAACTTTTGTTTTATATGTAAAGAACTAAACTTTTTATTCATAGAAACATAAATTTTTATATTTTTAAAAAAACCGTCACAAAATAATTTTTAATATATAAAGATATTATTTGAATTATATTATATTATGTAGATAAATATTAAAATTAATTTTAGTTTAATTTGTTTTTTTATTTTCAAGAATGTTAATAAACATGAAATTAACGTTGAATTTGATAAGTAATAATTTATTTTAAAATAAAAATTTTTTTTATTAGTTATATCTATTTTATAAGATGCTTTATAATTAATTAGAAAAGTAAAATTTTTAAAGTTATAATATAAAATTAAGAAGATATATAACAAAAAAATTAAAATAATAAATACAAAACATAATTCTTTCAAAAAGTTGAAAAAAATAGAAAATAAAAGTGACGATTAGTTTTTAATATTTGTTTTGTTTGTCTTTTAAATTTCATGATATTAATAATTTAAAATATTTTGAGTCATTAACGTGCCCCTTCTAAATATCATGATATTAACAAATTAAACAATATTTTTGAGTAAATAATGTTTTAGATAACTTATTTTTAAAATTGAAACTACCAGAATTTGGCATAAAACAATCAATTAAAGGGTATCATTGTCAATTTTGGTATAAAACTTAAAGATGGGAGTGTGTTTAACAAAAAATGGAGTGTAAATAATCCTTTGCGTTCTTGATTAATTTGATTTGGAGAGTTGCGCAGCTGATGAAATTTTGGTTGATGGTGCAGTAAAGTGCCTCTTTTTATAAACTTGATAGGAACAGTTTTATATATGCATGCTGTTTGTGTAAGCATACGCGTGCATAGATTTGTATATGTGTGTGCCTGTTTGTATATGTGTGCGCGTACGTAGATGCTTTTTATTTGCAATAATGTTATTTATGAAATGGCTTTTCTCTTTCCATGAGCAGAATTATTCTGGAAACGGATGCATCTAGCATTGCAAGCAAAGTTGCAACACACAGTATTGATTCCGGAGCACCTCTTGCTGAGCAAGTAAGTATTCTCTAGCACTCTTTGAAAAACTTGCAGATAATTTCCCTCTAATTTTTGCTGCTTAACTCGTGATTGCAGACAATAAGTCAAGCACTGGCAACTGCTCGCGAACATCTGACTAGATCTCTTTTGAAGTGATGAAATGTGGGATTAATTTTACATAGAATACACTAGACAAATATGAAGGAAATTTATGTTTCATTCTCTAAAATGCTGTCAATTAGCTTCAGTTGCCTCAAGAGAAGGTTTAATGTAATGAACTGTTGACTCGTGAATGTTGGGAGAAATTGAGATCTTGGGATGACATCTTAACTCCGACTTTTGACTCGTGAATGTTTTTGAACCTGCGGTCAACCTTCCATGTCTGATTTCGAAGAGAAAACGGCATGAAAAAACTTGGAAATGAATCCGTTCATGAGCTTATATAGTCACATTACGACTTATGGTGGGAGATTGTTGTGTATCTATATGGGTGTTGTTTCTTTGGGTATGGCATGGTAACCACATACCTTGCAATCGGTGCCATAGCCCTTCATGACAACATTATCTCCAGTTTCAGAATTATTACAGTTGTATGCTTGTTAACGTGCAATCCCGAGCTTCTTATGCCTAGATTATTTTGGTCAAATTTTAGAACACCAATCTCGCTACGTTAGCACACAGATGACTATTTTCCGCAATGAATGATACAAACAAGGTATGAACTAATCCTTTATATATAGAACTAATACCATTTCATAATATAACATTTCATAATATAACGATTCGGCAAGGCAGGAACGTGACAGCTTCTCGTGGTGTTGTTGATAAGTAAACAGAATTTGACATGATGTTTCGAGTTGTGGGGGTGTTAATCGACGATGAACAAGACTGACCTTTCACGAAGGCACACTTTTATGAGCTTGTAAATGAGAAGTGTCGGTGCTCCAGCGCATCTTTCCACATTCTTGAGAACTTGTCTGCTAAAGAAGTGTGTGGGGATTCTGTAGGAGAAAACAATAGAATAGTGAGTATATATGATAAAATCATGAAATGGTAAACTGACTGGTTGAAATTTCTAACTCATAAATCACATCGAGCCAAAGTAATCCAAAAAAATAATTTAAGCATTTTGAACGAAAAATTGAATAGGTAATCAAACTAAATATCAACCAAGTTTCAATGGGGGGGGGGGGGGGGTAGAATTATGTAACTTGGTCAGTGTGTGTCCTACATTCTCCTCTAACCAGAGCAATAACTTATGTTCAAAACACCTTACATTTCAACTATGTAGCTCCTAATAATGATCAACATGTATCAACAAATTTCACAACACAACTTTAGAACACCAACTACAGCCCTTGACTGTGAACGCTCTTTAACTAGTGAAGCAAATTTTCTTCAGGTTTAGACCTTAAGACTGACTTGTAATCGACTTTATTCAACTTAAGAAATAAGATTCCATCCTAATCAAAAAACTTCATTACTCTTCAAACAATTGCTAATTTATTTCTGCTCTTAAAATGAACATTGATGCAACCGCATAATTTCAACCAGGCAATAGCAAAACAAAGGGGGGGAAGCGGATAAAAACTTGACAACAAGACGCTCTGAAAAAGTGATGTTGATAATGTACATTACAGAAAACTTATTCAAACAAAAATACATATATGTAATTTATGTTCTTAAAATGTGGAAATGTACTAACTTGGACATTGATGCAACCACATAATTTCAACTAGGTATTAGCAATAGCAACACACAAGGGGAAAAAAGCGGATAAAAACCTGACTACAAGACGCTCTGAAAAAAGGATGTTGATAATGTACTTAACAGAAAACTTATTCAAACAAAAATACATAGCTGTAAATCTATTTGTTTATGTATTACTTAAAATACAAACATACATGTGTGACTATTTAAGAATACTAAAAGACAAGTCTGAAAACACTGTGATCCTCCAAAAGAAAATTATCTTCCGTAAACAGAAGAACGCACCAACTCTAGTGAAAGAAGAATTTTTCGGGAGCCCAGGCGGCTTAGTACATAAATGCAGAAATGTGACAAACTAGATGAGGGATTTACAAGGGACTGAGCATTTTGTAAAACTGTAGTGGATGAACTTAGATTAAATTCTCAACTAATATAATTACGATGGTTCATTGTAAAGGTAATGAACTTATTGACAAATAGAATGTGGATGCCTATTGAAATAAATGTCAGACTATATTTTTAAATTCATAGTGCAATTTAAAAGCAGTCCACGAGAACCCACAGAGAATCAGCAACAAATATGCTTTCTTTAAAACCTTAAAAAAATTGATTTTCGGCCTATAGAGTTTGCAAGAAAAATACAATATGGCCCATAGAAACCATAGTTTCGTATTCACCAAATTAGGCATGCACAAGGTAAGATGATCACTAAAAGCACAAGACATGTTAACCATCAAAACCTCCTTGTATCATATATATAAGGACAGATGAGGATACTTTACCTTCAGAATCTTTAAGAACTGAAGCATTACTTCGGAGGTATAATCTATCACATTGACGTAATTCTAAGCCTTTCATCTTAGCAAGCTCGTCCAACATATGACCTATAAACTGATAGGCGACCATACTCACGGTATCACAAGCTTCCTGCACCTCAAGGTATTTATTAACACTCCTGCTCTGCTCAGGGAAGGGGATTTTCTGTTCAACTGGTGCATCAGAGAATTCTAATTTCGAGGTGGAAAATGAAAATTTTGTCGTCTTTCCACCACTAATTTCATTGTGGCTGGTGTCAGGTGAGTTAGATAGAGAAAATAGTTTTTTCTTGATTGTCGCTTTAAGAGGATCAGCATAAGCCAATGCCACATTCCCCAAAACATCCTGGTAGGTGATGTTTCGTATCTGTGAATGAACAATCTAGTACTTTTGAGTCCCCGCATTTTGCGGAATGAATCAAAACTATGGTTTTTATCTGGGTCCATTTCTGTGGTATGAAAAGACGTTAGAGGTACATCGAACTTACTGCTTGGGGACAGAAGAGGGGAAAAGCAATTTGATTTAGCTGTTGATACAGGTAGAAGTTTCACAAATGCTTTCTGAACCACAATATGAATCATGAGAATAATGTCCGCCATACTGAGGATTCTCTCTTACTTGTTCATCGTCATCTGATATATAGAGGATATCACTTTTTTCTAAATCCTCCATGTATGCGCTAGAAAAATCTCGATCAAATGCATACTCAGGTAGAATGTTCCATACAACTTCTTTTGCTTGAGCACTGACAATTAATACATATTCTACCTCCTTTTGTATTTCCTCCTCCACTAACTCTTTGGTATGAATCCCTGAAGAGGGTGATCTTCTGAGACGTGGACGTCGAGATCTATTTTTGATGATGATGTCAAGAGTTTCCAGTAAACAATTTGGGACCTTGTCCATATCGCTACATTCAAAAAGATATTCAGTCAATAAATTCCTTACAGCCCTGCGTAAACTTCTGATCGACATCTCAACATTAGGAGACAGTAAAACGTTCACTCTTCTCACTTCTATCAAGCTTACTATCTTCGGATCATTTATGAAGAAAATAGCCCTTGCTATGTCATTTTGTAATGCTTCGATTTCTGGTGAAAATTTCCTAAATTCTATTGCAGCAGGCTGGTTAAGTATCAGCTTTAATGTCAAGCCAGCAACTCCTAAAGCGCCAGCTAACGATTCTGCAGGCTCATTACCTTTACTAAGATCCAAGAGCATCTCCATGCACTTTTTCCTTATTACATTGATTAAACCATCACGGCTCCATCCAGATTTTGGTGACTGCAGGGTTGGGATGTATCCCCTAACTCCTCTCACCTTCCTATGCATAGCGCTTAACGCTCTAAAAGGGAAGTCCTCAAGCCCATCCAGTATCTTGATACCTGCAGCGCAATAAGCTTCAGAAGGAGTTGGACAAACCGCCTGATACCCACGAAAAATTGTCACATCTTTCAGTAGTTGAAAAATATGTTTCAATCTTGTTTTGGAAATGTCACTCTTATCAGCAAGAACTTCAGGAAGAAACTCTCTAATTATCTTCTTCATACACCAATTGGTTTTTTCGTATTTAACTAATCCCCCCGTGAGTATCTCAACGAAAGAATGTAATCCTTTGTTTGTCATGTCATCAAGAAGGAAGAATACATCTTTGAGATCATCGTGAGAATTAAAAATTTGTAAACCCTCTAGAACACCACGGTTTTCCATTTTGCAGTTATATGCATTATATCCCCTTTCTACGCAACTTCTTATGTCATCATAGTTCACCTGGAATGAAACATCAAATTTCCAGAACATCAGACAAAATAACCTCCATATGCAGAATGTAAATTCACGCATGTGTTCAAAGTATGCAATTAAACCACTACATGAAGCATGTGATAAAAGGATCAAAAGAATGTGACCAGTGCAATTTTCTTAAAAATAAATCAGATATTTCATAATTTCATAGTAGTCAACGCAAGTCAGGACATATGATCTAAGTTATGTCAGGACGTATGATCTTATTTCCCTAATAAAAATCACGTTTGCAGGTAGAGGAGATGAAGTTCAAGAGTCATATAGTGCTCAAAAATCAAAATTAAAATAGAGATTGAGTAATTTATTTTCTAAATACTATTGAAGTTTCTTGTGTGATCTATCCAAGTCATACTTAGTCTTTTTCTTTCACTTCATCGCTGCTACTTTCCACCGAAACTTCAGTTTCACCCAGAATATCACTAGAAAACCTGATAAGGATGTCCTATAGAGAAGTAATGAGAATGTCAATGCCTCAACCCTACACCCCTATGCTTACACAGAAAAAGATGAAGGGACCAAGTGTAAACCATTAAAATAATCCAAAATCCATTAATGAAGTGTTATAACACAGTATAGTAAGAAAACTCACATCGTCCTCTCTAACTATTGACTCAGGTAGAATCCTGCCAAAAAAAAAAGAGTAAAAACACTTCACCACCTATTATTCACTCAAAAATCAGTAAAATGTTTCCAAAAAACCCGGAACCGCATTTATCAAAACATCAAAGACAATAATATCATCAAGGAAAAAAAAAATCCCTTAATAGGCCCAAGTTTAAAGCACAAATGCAATGTGTGGCCATAAATTATTAGGAAATAAGTATAATCCTAATTTAAAATATAAATGCATTGATTGATTAATAAAATGATGATAAATGATAAAATATGACCATGTGGGAAAGTAGGTAATATTATTTTAAAAATAAATATATTATGGAGTTGAAGCATATGGTTACGCATATAGAAAAGGTTTCACAATTAACAATAATAACAAAACCCTTTTCTGCAAAAAAATACAAAAATTTCAAGTTCATAACATACCCCGAAGGCTTAATGCACATTGACAATTTTCTAAAACGACAATAACACAGCCCTAATATCAAAATAAAGCAAATGTCACATAGCAAACTCAAGTTTTTTTTAGAAAAAATAATGTACAAAAAAATTTATATATCATGTTGATTATATCGTGGGGTCATTGACAACAAATTTTTTTTCTTGTTTTTAAAAATATTACTCATAGTTGGTAAGTACTAAGTAATATAAGAACATAAATTAAAATTCATTCCAAACATCATGATTATTTGTGTAACCTCATATCCAAACCTCAACTCCCAACCTTGTCCAACCCCACTTCCCAGTCACATCCCGACTTCACCATCTACATTTAACGTGTTATAATTCCCTTCAAAATATAACTACCATCACAGTACATGTTAAATTTTTTGACACAGATCTTCAAACTCATTGCTACATGTTAACCATGGAGTGAAACCATATCCAAACTCTTTAAAGCCAAATCTTTACAGATTTAAAGGATTACCTTGATAGGCAGTATAGTTTCTGTTTACAAACGGTTATTGTGATTAACAGATAGCTACGTTGCATGGATACGGGTACGAGTGTCGTATCGAATACGATACAGATACGGCGACACGTCAAATTTTGAAAATATTAGATACGATACGGTTGAAATATTAGATACGATACGGCTAGGATACGACAATCATTAAAATATATATAAATATTATATATATTTATATTTATATAAATTTAGTATTGAAAAGTAAAAATTAGAAAAAATGGAATGAAAGAGACGGACAAATGTATTTAGGGATTTAAAAGCCCGGCCAAATTTATTTTAAATTATTTTTCTTTAGTCCCTAGAAATTTTAATTTTTTTTAACCCCTAAAACTTTTAAATATTTACACTTTTGCCCAAACGTATCCGAAAAACGTATCCATGCCGTATCCATGGCGTGTCCTCGCCGTGTCCAAAACGTATCCGGCTGGTCAACCCTAAAAAAAGTCAACGATATGTATTTTGAGGTATCCGACACGCGTATCCGTATCCGTGTCGTATCCGTGTCCGATACTAAAAAAAAAATTAAGGTATCCGTGCTACATAGACAGATAGTAGGGAGTGTGATGTTTTCACCAAACGTTAATATTGATTTATTTAGAATTCAACCTTCTTCGAAACAACTCAATAAACCCAAGAAAAAAACATACAAGGACATATTAGTTTTTCATATTTCTCTTATGAACTCAAGCAAATTAATCAGCATGTTTAACATGAAGTAACATATCCAAGACTAGCAGTTCGTTGCTCACGCAATGCACGTGATAAAATATGAAATAGTATAATCCAAATTTAAATACAAATGCATTGATTGAGGAATTGATATGACGATAAATGACAGAATATGATTATGTGGGAAAATTATAAAATATTATTTTAAAAATAGGTAAGGTTTCACATGACAATAATAACAAACCTCATTTTAGATAAAAACGTAAAAGCAAAATATTTCAATATCATAAACATATACCCGAAAGCTTAATGGAACACATTTACAATTTATTTTTATTTTTTAAAATGACAAAATTAACACATCCCTAATGTCAAAATGAATCAACAAATTTTCACATAGAAAACTCACGTCTTTTTACAAAAATAAACAAAAACTATTAATCATATTGATTTTATAGTGGGGTTATTAATAATAATTTTTTATTATTTTCTTGTCTATTGAAAATATTCCTCCAAGTCGGCAAATAATATAAGAACATAATTTAAAATACATTCCAATTAAAACATTGTGGTTGTTTTGTGTTACCTCCTACCCAAACCCAACCTTGTCCAAACCTACTTCAGTCACATCCCTACTCCAGTCATCTACAATTTAAGTCTTATAATTCCTTTCAAAGTATCACCACTATCACAGTACACATCATCTACAATTTAAGTCTTATAATTCCTTTCAAAGTATCACCACTATCACAGTACACATCAAGTATTTGACAGCGAAAACTTCATACTCATTGCTATGTGTTAATCATACTCAAATTCTCTTTAAAGCCAAACCTTTAGAACCTCTCTTTAAAGCCAAACCTTTAGAGATTTAAAGGATTACCTTCAAAGCCAGACAGCCAGTACAGTTTCTCTTTAGAAACATGATCATATGGCTTTATTAAAGTTACCATAACAGGGAATTTTGAATTTTTCACCATCAAAACATATATTTATCTAAAGTTCAACCTATTTTTAAGCAATTCAATTTACATAGAAAAAAAAATATAGAGACATAGTTCATACATCAAGTTTTTCACATTTATCCAATGATTTTTTACCAATTAATCAACATGTTTAACATAAAGCAACATGTAATAATAAAAGGATATGGAAAACAAAAATTATACAAAAAACAAAGAAAATCCATACCAGGAATTTCCTACATAATCAAAGATGAGTAGTATATGGACGAAAGAATTTCTAGTGTTTTCCATAAAATGTGTGCGGGACTCTACATATTGGAGTAGCACAAATCGAAAGCCATAGTTGTTTTAGGGTGACAATATCATAGTACTTGACCTTAAAAAATTTCATCCACAAATTTAAAAAAAAAAAACCTCTACAATTCTAAGGAGGCTATAAGCTCGAAAGGAGACGCCAAGCCCATAAAACTAGGTTTCTAGACTTGTTAGCCACACCACATTTCTTTTTAGACGAGCTTTCTAGACTTGTAAGCCACACCACAATTTCTTGTTGAACCAGTATCGGATTCTTAGAGGCTGATTCAAAACAGTGCTCTTTTCTCGATCAATAATGACCCCCAAAACTAGAATTCTCCACCATGATCACATCACACTGAAAAAAGGTTTACAAAAAGTACACTCACATGAAAACAAAACAAAAGAAAAACAAAATCTTGTGCATACTTATCATTGGGTGGCAGTAGTTCTTCAGCACGTTCTTGTTCTCTTTTGGACAAGGATAGACCCATCAAACATCTACGAAGTAATTTTCAGATTGAATTACAAAACATGCGTCAAAAGAATGAACATAAAAAATATCATAAAGAGACAAAAGGGATGAAAGGAAAAGTGCTTGGAAGAATTAATTACCGGCGCTTGAGCCTAAGAAGAGACTCACGCTCCTTAAGTTGAGATGTCAAAGCTTTAAAATCTTCCTTATGCCATCCTCTTTCAGTCGGTCCTTCAAAATTCTCCTCCATAGAGTCGAGTTGTGAAGGAAGCTTGAAAAATAAAATCGCCGAAATAGGAATCAGAAAAATTCCCCACAATTACCAGTAGCAACTTTCCGCGAAGCTCAAGCAAAGTAAAATCAGCAACTTTTAAATAAATACGAGCATCATTATATTTAGTTTTATTGCTAACGCTGTGGCAGATAATTTACTTCAACGATTAATCATCATCCTTAATTTCAATCAACAACTTAGGCTTTATAATATTTCAGAAAATTACGACTTTCAACTAAAATGCCCAATCTCGTATATTTTAGTTTAAATCACACAAATTCACAATATTAATATTTCGAATATTTCTTGGCTAGAATATTCGCAACACAATTGCATAATTATCGAAATATCGTTAAAGATAATTGCATTACTAGTTCAATATTAATTTATAAGTTCGCCGGAATATACCAAGAAGTCGATCAACTCTTTTAACTACGATCTTAAGTCTTAACCCAGTATTTAACCAATAATGATGTGATATTTGAGCCAAAATTAATTTAAATTGAGTCAATGAAATTCCTCACTCCGGGCAGCTTCTATAATTGAACAATAAGCGGGAATCGAGATTCAAAATCGCCAAGAACTAAAACAAAATTTCAGCAAGGTGCAATGTTGGTGGTCACAAGGCATTCACGGCTGGCTCAAAGTGAAAAAGGTCGGGTTGGTCAGAAAGTGTTCTAAAGTTCGAGTACCACCTTCCTTATGTCGGAACCCAAGCACAACGTCGGTAAAACAGCCGGAAATCGCGAGGAAACAGAGATGCACAGGTGAGGAGGCCTAACGTTTTCAGATTCAGCTCAAGTCGCGATTCTGAAATCCATTTGAAAGTATTTACAAAATATTATATACAAATTTTTTATAAAATATTTTAAATTGTTCTAAGAATATGTCTCCGATTAGACAATTACTTATAAAACGATTTTATAAAAGTGTTTTTTTACAAAATATTTATTCATAAAAACATTTTTATAAAAAAAATTATAAATAATTGTCTAATCCGAGCTATATTTATTCTTAAAACAATTGTTAAAATATTATATAAAATATTTTATAAATTCTTTCAAAAAGCTTTCAGAATCGCGACTTGAGACGAACCCGAAAACCCTAGGCGCGATCCTCGCCTGCACGGCTTTACTAACCTCTCGATTTCTGACTGTTTTACTGACGATGTGCAAGGTTCTGACATAAGGAAGGCATTACTCGAACTCTATAACACTTTCCGACCAAACCCGACCTATTTCACGTTGAGCCATCTCGAACCGAGTTTCTCCGGTGAACTTATGCCGCATGAACAACACCATTTCACCTTGCTGAAATTTTGTCTCAGTTCTTGGCAATTTAAAAGCTCGATTACGGCTTATTGTTCAATTATAGAAGTTGCTCGTGGTGAGGAATTTAGCTTGATTTAATCCGAGTGATGAGAAAGATGTTGCATATTCAGTGAGGCATAACTGAAACATGAACTCACCAATGAGTTCATTTTTTTTTAGTCAGTGTTGTGTCTTATGACTTATTTTGCTCGATGGCGAGCAAAAGGTTAGTGTGGGGGGTCGATGTGTCGATTTTAAATATTTTATTGTCTAATTTTGAGTCTCATTCTTTCATATTTCGTTTATGTTGAGTCTATTTTTAGTTCTTTTTAGCTATATTATGCACATTGGTTGTCCCTCGTATGTTTCGGTTTGCTTTGTAGGTGAATGAGATAAAAAATAAAAAAATAAAGAAGAAAATACGGGCCAGATATGCGAGCATGACGGGCTAGGGCGGATGAAATTGTCCGTCTCAGTGCGTTGGGATGAAAATAGAGTGAAATTTGCGTAGAGTTCGTGATAGGGCGGGTATTTTGGCCCGCCACAAGGCGCCCGAGTAAAGAAGAAAAAAAAGCAGCATCTCGTGCTAGGCGGGTGATTTTGATCGCCCTAGCGCGATCCGATAAGGAAACATGATTTGATCGATTTGTTTCCAAGTTTCTTGATTCCTATCTACATTGAGAGCTCAAATACACGATTTCTAAGCATCATTCAGAATTTTTGGACATATCAACTTCACCTTGGAGATCCGCCGAACGAAAGAAAAAAAACTGGAGTCAACTAGTCAAGAAAGCAAGAAGAACTCGGGATTTTCACGCAGCTTTTCTTCTTTTCTTCATTTTTTTCTAGTATTTTTAGTTTAAAAATTTTGTGTTAATCATTGTTTTGATAATTTCATGATGATGTTTAGTAGCTAGACTTTATAGTTGTTGGGATTTAAGGGGATCCTACCCCAAAACTCGATTTTCTTCGTGCTTGATTGTGTTACTGTTTTCTTTGAATTATTGAAGCATAACTAACTTCTGTAATATTTATATTGTGAATGAATTCGAAAAGATAGTTTGCAATAAGAATGAGTTGCATGATCCGTGGATTTACAATTTACATAAGACATATGAAACCTAGTTGCCAAAGGCGAGAGGCGCCATCGGGCGAGCACCTTATGCCTGGGGTCATCCCAGGCGTAGCGATTCGCTAAGGCGAGCCCAGGCGCTTGCCTGGACTAGCCTTGGAAGTTCACTCAAGCGCGTTAATGAATTGTTTTTAATTAATTGTTTAAAACAAAAAGCCAAACCCAAACCCTAGCAAACCATCACTCCAATTACATCTGAAACAACCAAAAAAGACTGATTTCACATCTTTTGGACGAAAAGAAAGAAGAAATTGATGTTTATCAAGAAAATTATGAAGACCAAAAAGAATACAAGTCCGAAGGTTCTGGAAACTCTGATTATCTGATGGAAGAAGATGAACTTGATTTGGATAATTGAAGAATTTTAATCATGTTACTTATTACTATGAACTTATTAATTTTTTTTTGTTTTGATTGACACTATGACTTAATCATTTCATATTTTAATTTATTCATTTTAACATAAATATATATTTTTTAAATAAAAATATGTGTCTTACTTCCGTAAGGCGGGCACCTTGCCTTGCGCCTCAGGCTCCATGGCCCTTGTGCGCCTTGGTGTGCCTTGCGCCCTTGACAACTATGAAATGAAATTGAATACATGTTGATAGTGATAATCCAACAGGCCGAAAGCTAAAAGACTCCATAAATCGTGCATGCAATTTGCCTTTGACAAATAATTAAATATCATTGTTGAATTATTTCAATATAGCTTGCGAGAGTGTGTTGATAATTTAGAGAATCTTGTCAAAAGCATGAGTAATAGTTGAGATTGATTATTTGAAATAAACGAAGGGTAAGTGAACTGAAATTCACAACAAATTTATTTTCACTTGATTTTAATGTTTATTTTAAATTATATAGTTTTATTTACTCATTGAATTATAATTTCTCCATGAATGCAACTTTAAGTTAAAGCACTTCAAATAATCGTTCACTCTGCTAAAGAATAAATTTTTTAAATAATAATTGTTTGATATAGTCTTTGTGGGACGATATCTGCACTTTGTATACTATTCTATAACTAGATTCGTGCACTTGCGATTATTTCTAGCAACAAAGTTTAAATTTATTTTGGGGAATTTTCAATGCAAGACAATACTCTCTTACGGCCGACACAGCACAGTGAAAGGTATGTTTGTATGAGGTCCATCAATGGCGTAAATACCGACATCGAGGCAAGAAGGAACACATCCAATCATGTGGGCCCAAGTCAACTGACCATCGTCAGTGACATGTCTACCAGCTAAACAGCCGGAGGACCCCAGTATACCAATCACTGTTCCGATCCAATAGGTCGGCCTAGATACATCGGATGCCGAATCCATAAGAATATCGACCAAAATCTGAGCAAAATAATCAGATATAACATCCAACCACCATCAACATAAATCAATATACATCGGTACGGAGCTTACAACTTGTCGATGGAATTATGGCAGGTGTGAGATTCTCAATAAATACCACAATAGACATACCTCAAATAATAGTCTGAATATCCAGAAAATCTTCCAAGACAATTACCCAGCTGTAGTTGAAAATATACTAGTCATAAATTATGATTCGAGTCAAAGATGCATAAACAAGGAATTCGACTCATTACTCAATCCACCAATTTTCCCATAATTAACCGGTTCCTCAATTTTTCCCTTATATTTCATAACAACATATTATTCCACCAAAGTCCACAACAATTCATCAATCCATACAAAGCTCCTTCATCGCACCAACTAATTCAATAAATTTAATTATTTAAACAAGCTAAAATCCACAAAGTTCGAAGTTCTAAATCTCAACTCAAATGTTGGTAACGATCTCGACTCTTCAAATAACGATGAAATTAGCATGACAAAATATGACAGTTCAATACTAAGTTCACAACGCCCGATTTATCGTGAACATAAATTTCAAAGAATCTCATAAACAAAGAGGAATCAATAATTATTTTCGCAATATTTGAGTTTTAGGTTAATTCTTATCTCGAATATCCAACACAAATAACCAACAATACTCGCAACAATTCTAGAAACAATGATAATTTAAATAATTAAATTAATACCTCCAAAATCTTCAAATTTGAATTATTTTGGTATATTTCCCAACATTTGCTCTAAAATTTCTAAAATCTTGTTCACATTGAATTATTTTTTTTTCAAATCCACCATAATCCCTCCTTCGAATATTTACTAACTCAATAACTGTATCAACAAATCCGAGAATCATCGCACAATCATCGCACACAAAATTCTCAAATAATCGCAGTTATTAATTTAATAAAAACTCAAACTCAAATACCTAGATTCGTCCAACTTCGGCACCAAAAATCAATAATCCCACAATTAATCAATATGGTGCGATAAATAAGTCGAAAATAAAATAAATCGAGCGGGTAAAATCTCACTTCTGGGAACCCTTGAATTTACGAAGGACGAGCTAGAAACGATCTTGAAAGTCCTTAAAATCGAAGCTAGCTGAGATGGGATCGGAAAAGCAGCTACTAGGCATAAATGTGACGGCAGCGGCTGGAAAAATACTCAGACCGCGACCGGAAATAGAGCGGAAAGGGGCTTGGCTAAGTCTAAACTCTTCCTAGACTCGAAAACACTATTCACGGTCGGAAATTAAGGAGAATCTTCGCAGAAGGCCTCGGAATGATCATGACCGAAAACAGAGCACGGGTCACGAGAGCAGGAGGCGGCAACGAGCTTTGATTCTTGTTATTCACGGCACAATCGATGTCCTAAGCTCTTGGGTTACGTTTTATGATGTCGTAGAC
This sequence comes from Primulina eburnea, assembly GCF_022965805.1. NCBI lineage: Eukaryota > Viridiplantae > Streptophyta > Magnoliopsida > Lamiales > Gesneriaceae > Primulina > Primulina eburnea. The sequence continues at coordinate 5,924,253 of NC_133108.1, forward strand.
CACTTTCCGGCCGAGAAGAGACGTCCGCGGCGGCGAATTGGAGGGAGACGAGAGAGTGACAAGGAGAATTTTTGGGGCTTAGGGTTTAATATTAAACTAGTAAAAGATACGCGTGATATTATTTTTAATTTGATTAAATAACACTAAATAATTAACATGAAATTAATTTCGATTTAGAAAAGTTGTTCGATTTAAAAGGAAAGTTTTGTTTTGATTTGTTTATATTTAAAATATAGAGTGATTTGAAAAAGTTTTTAGTAGAGTAAGAAGGGTAATTATGGAATTAAATATTTTGGTGTTCTCAAAGGTAGTTATTGTAAGGCCCTCACACTTAATATAATAGTATAGATAAAGATTTTTCGTTACTTTATATTTTATGATATGTCCTCCGGTGATTGACAAAATAATTTAAAATAGAGTGAGTCTCATGTGAGACCGTCTCATGGATCATAATCTGTGAGACGGGTCAACCCTACCCATATTTGATGTTGCACGAAATTCGGGTGACCAAGTTATTACGAGAGATTATCCGCTACTTTTGCGCCCACACCAGTAAATTTCGGGATCGCCACCTACGTCACGATATGAGGTTAGAGGTATCGGGATATACCCGGCAACAAATCCTCCAACACTCAAGTTAGCAAACGCCTCAAATATGTACTCACAAAAGCTAAAAACTTTTGGAGCATATTAATGAGATAAAGTCCATCCCCTTAAAATGGAGAGATAGCTCTTATTTATAGACTCTCATGATGGGCCCTGGGCTTGAATACCATGGGCTCTTTATGAGCCCATTTCTCTTAATTAATGACCCATGACAATCTTTACAACCTTAATTAAATTCTAATTACGCCAAACTAATATCCACAAAACTAAACAATTCTCTAGGTTAATACCAATCATAAGCCCCCCACTCTCGAATACCTACACTTTACTGAAGGTGATCGAGAGTACTAATTAAAAAAAAAATTTCCCCACGCCCCTAATAAAATAAGATACAGAAGATTTTATTTGCTCTATATTCTAATCCTGCCACTAGGTCAAAACTACCTAGTTAGATTGCTGTCTTTTCGAGTTCTCTTTCATAGGACGGGGGGCTGCAACAGACCTTGCTTCTCGGCTACCACTAATATGTCGGTCAAGCGTGAGTTCAGCGGGATGTGCTGGAGATGAGGGCTTTGAGTTTCCCGCCTTTCTTCCTCCTTGACTCCGAACTTTTCATCATCTCTTTTTCTTTTCACAAGATAACGAGGTTCTACAGATTCTTCGATGCGAATGTACTTTTCTGCTCTTTAAAGTAATTCTTCCAAAGTGTTCGTGTGGGGACCCGGACGCTAATCATGTTCTTAATCATTATTGGGACTAATTAATCAATTATAAAACAGGGTCTAAATTTTTTTTTTTAAAATACAAAGCGGAAACGTAATGTAATTTACTCAAATTACATATTAAACATGAACATACAAATCTTGCGTTATCTACAAGAATTCAACTAGGTTCAACTACATATCAGTGCTGAATCCTATGTTGCTTCGAAGCCCGGATCTCCACGCTATCTAATCTGCTCTCATCCTCTTCTTGACCCTGATCCAGCCCTACCTGTTGTCATGCACACATACAAAACAAGACAACAGCCGGATAACTCCGGTGAGGTATAAATATCCCAGTATAAACAATGTAAACATGCAGTCATATAAAAGCATATACGAAAGCATATAAGGATTATTCATAACATGTCTCAAATCAGAAACATAAATCCAAATCAAACATTCGATAATCATGAATGGTATAAACAATGTAAATCAACATGTCATATCAGACTCAACTCAACCGACGCGTCGTCTCAAAATCGACTCAACTGACGCGTCGTCTCAGACTCGACTCAACTCTATCCTAGGGATCCCGATGTCTGTATATAGGTAATTATATCGGATCTCAGTCGATAGAAATGAATCAATCCCTAAACGGCATTAATATAATTCATATATCAGTGTCTGGGCGAATCAGCCACAGCAGTGACGAATCAGTCAAGAATTTGGCGAATCAGCCAATAACCAGACGAATCAGCCTGTAATTAAGCGAATCAGCTTAAGTTTAGACGAATCAGTCAATCACCAGACGAATCAGCCGGTGACTAGGCGAATCAGCCTATAATAAGACGAATCAGTCAATAACCCGACGAATCAGCCGGTGACTAGACGAATCAGCCCATGACTCAACGACTCAGTAATCAATACATTCAGTCAGTACCTAAGCAATCAATCAATGACTAGCGAATCAGCAGCCATTACATGCAGTGGCTATAAATCAATAGACAACAAACATCAATCTCATCAATTACAAGAATCAATGTAATAAACTAAGTATGTGATTTAGGGAAACTCGAGTCAAACATTCCTCGAGTTGTGCAATCTCAATACAACATTAATTTATACCTTTCTTTCTGATACCCTGGCTCTGTCGAAGTCTCGAACCCCAAGCCTGTCAATACTCAATCTGACAAGAACAATATCGAGGAGTATAATATCAATACACCACTCGAATCAAATCTGTTCTGCTCAATAGTTAACCTAATTCAATATCGATGGCATAACGGTATAATATCAATATACCCAACAATACCATATCAATCAGATATTAATTCTAATATCTCCTACTCAATAACAACTCAATTCTGATATCAACTCGACTCCAAAACTACTCCGAAAATAATAACAATTCCATAATCAGTCCGTTTCTAAATCTGACTTCGATTCTATGATGTCTAATATGTCAAGAACAACATATATGAGTTCCATTCAATTCTGACAATATCATAATTCCAAAGCATGTCAAAACGTAGTAAAATTTACGTCCAGTTGTAGCCTACGTTGCTAGGAACTCAATACTGAAGTCAGATTCAAAATCGGACGGGCGGATCTTTCACAAAAGGCGTAAGGATTTTTCAACTCGTTTCTCCGTACCTTTCTCGATTCTCCCCTTTCTGATTCTGAAGAATTTGTGCATATATATACTCGTGCATGCAAGCTAAGAGGTGTCACCATTTTTCGCACAACACGTCGCACCGCGGGTGCGTAGGTGTAAGACCGCGGGTGCGCTCATGCTTCGACAATCTTATCTATTCTGAAATTGCATGACCGTGGGTGCGGTACATGTCAAGACCGCGGGTGCGGTACTGCACCGCGGATGCGGTCCCTGCTAACACCACGGGTGCGGTCACCCTTCGGTAAAACTGACCAAGTTTCTGTCCATGCACCGCGGGTGCGGTACATGCAAGGGCGCGGGTGCAGTGTTGCTTCGGCAACACACTCTGAAATTCAAATTAAATGGCCACACATTATCTTAAATCGTGTCTCAGTTAGCCCTTTCGTAATCACGTTAAATTATACGTCGATAATCCTTGATTAACAGTGATTAATTCTCGAGCATTACAGTTCGGGGGTTTTCCTGCTATTGACTCTTTGAATCTCCGGTGACGGAGGTTCTGTTGCATGATTCCTGCCAGTAAATCGTGATTGACATGCGGGACTTCATGGACGGCCTGAGTGAATCATTGTACGAACTCTCTCAGGATCTCTCCCTCTCTTTGGACTATGGTGAACAAATAAGACGTTGTTATGGGATACTTCCTATTAATGGAGAATTGTTGAAAAAAACGTCTCGTGAGTTCCTCCAGGCTGCCTACTGTCCCTGGGGGTAGCTTGTGGAACCAAGTAAGGGCTTGTCCTGATAGGGTAGCTCGAAAGATTTTACAGTAAGCAGCGTTGCTGATGTCATAAAGGTCTGCCTTTGCATAAAATTTGTCGAGGTGATCCTGTGGATCCCCTTCTCCTTTATACTCAGGAAAGTTTGCTATCTTCAATCCAATCGGCAGCATTTCCGCTAGTACGGCTGTGGTGAAAGGGCTACGTCGTGCAGGGAAAACTTCCATTGCAACCTCTTCTCTTCTCTTGGCGTAGAGTTTTTGACAAGAAGGAGGTGCATGGCTATGAGCCTTGTCATCTCGAAGTACAGTCCCCTTCTTTAGGTTTTTCGGTGGCACGTTGTTGGTCTCGACTACCTCTCTCTCTGGCAAGATTTTCTCTGAATGATGCGAATGGGCTCCTTCGCCGCGCGCTCCCCTGTTCTTGATGTCCTGCTGCCGAGTCGCGAGGTATTGCGCCACGGCTTCGGCTGCCGCCCGAGATGCTGTTTCCTCCATCAATGCCTTAAGAACTTCGGACGTGATCAGGAACTCCTCATGCTGCGGGCGAGCTGGGGGAGGGCGTCCATGCTCCTCTTGGGCATCATGGGTCGTACGCGATCGTGTTTGAATTCTCAGTGATCAGGTGGCAGGGTTCCCACATACGGCGCCAAACTGATGCTGCACGAAATTCGGGTGACCAAGTTATTACGAGAGATTATCCGCTACTTTTGCGCCCACACCAGTAAATTTCGGGGTCGCCACCTACGTCACGATATGAGGTTAGAGGTATCGGGAGATACCCGACGACAAATCCTCCAACACTCAAGTTAGCAAAGGCCTCAAACATGTACTCACAAAAGCTAAAGACTTTTGGAGCATATTAATGAGATAAAGTCCATCCCTTTAAAATGGAGAGATAGCTCGTATTTACAGACTCTTATGATGGGCCCTGGGCTTGAATACCATGGGCTCTTTATTGAGCCCATTTCCCTTAATTAATGGTCCATGACAATCTTTACAACCTTAATTAAATTCTAATTACGCCAAACTAATATCCACAAAACTAAACAATTCTCTAGATTAATACCCATCAATATTCATAACAAAAAGTAATATTCTTAGCATAAAAAGTAATATTTTTTCATGGATGACCCAAATAAGAGATCAGTCTCACAAATACGACCCGCGAGACCGTCTCGCACAAGTTTTTGTCTTTAAAATATAAAGATATTATTTGGAATTATATAATTAATTAGAAATGTAAATTTTTTTAAGTTATAATATAAAATCAAGAAGATATATAACAAAAAAATTAAAATAATAAATACAAAATATAATTCTTTCAAAAAGTTGAAAAAAAAATTGAAAATAAAAGTGACGATTAGTTTTTTAATATTTGTTTTATTTGTCTTTTAAATTTCATGATATTAACAATTTAAAATATTTCGAGTCATTAACGTGCCCTTTTAAATATCATGATATTAACAAATTAAACAATATTTTTGAGTAAATAATGTTTTAGATAACTTACTTTTAGAATTGAAACTACCAAAATTTGGCATAAAACAATCAATTAAAGGGTATCATTGTCAATTTTGGTATAAAACTTAAAGATGGGAGTGTATTGAACAAAAAATGGAGTGTAAATAATCCTTTGCGTTCTTGATTAATTTGGTTTGGAGAGTTGCACAGCTGATAAATTTTGGTTGATGGTGCAGTAAAGTGCCTCTTTTTATCAACTTAATAGGAACAGCTTTATATATGTATGCTGTTTGTGTAAGCATACGCGTGCATAGACTTGTATATGTGTGTGCATGTTTGTATATGTGTGCTCGTACGTAGGTGCTTTTTATTTGAATGTCAAAAGAAGAAAAAAGAGAAAAATAAATGAGAATCATTAGGTAAAGGTGAAATTCTATAAAAATATATAAGATGCTGAAGAACATAAAGTATGTGAGATAGTGGGTTGTCCGGAGAAATTTGCCATAATGTTATTTATGAAATGGCTTTTCTCTTTCCATGAGCAGAATTATTCTGGAAACGGATGCATCTAGCATTGCAAGCAAAGTTGCAACACACAGTATTGATTCCGGAGCACCTCTTGCTGAGCAAGTAAGTATTCTCTAGCACTCAAAAGTTGCAGATAATTTCCCTCTAATTTTTGCTGCTTAACTCGTGATTGCAGACAATAAGTCAAGCACTGGCAACTGCTCGCGAACATCTGACTAGATCTCTTTTGAAGTGATGAAATGTGGGATTAATTTTACATAGAATACACTAGACAAATATGAAGGAAATTTATGTTTCATTTTCTCTAAAATGCTGTCAATTAGCTTCAGTTGCCTCAAGAGAAGATTTAATGTCATGCAACTGTTGACTCGTGAATGTTGGGAGAAATTGAGATCTTGGGATGACATCTTAACTCCAACTTTTGACTCGTGAATGTTTTTGAACCTGCGGTCATTAAGACAAGTGAATGTTTTTGAAACTGCGGTCAACCTTCCATGTCTTATTTCGAAGAGAAAACGGCATGAAAAAACTTGGAAATGAATCCATTCATGAGCTTATATAGTCACATTACGACTTATGGTGGGAGATTGTGGTGTGTCTATATCTATACTAAAATATATCATCTAAGGGATATCGTGATCTCTTTGGGTATATTTGGTGTGTGTGATAAGTAAAGGATATATTATTAAACTCATGTTTGTGTCATTTTTTATGGGTCCAATTAATCAAGAAGTTCATGATAAAAAAAAACATACTTACTTGAAAAGATATCACATTGTTTTGGAGGGATTGACAATCCAATTGTATATCCTTACATTGAGTTTTGACATCAATCCAATTAATTATCATATCCTACACACCAAACATAGCCTTTTGGTATAACCAAATATTTTAATATTAAATCATAAAAAGAAATAATCAATGTATCGGACGCAATACGGAAGCAATCAAAAAACTTACAACATAATTTCTTTTTTAGAAAATATGGTCATAACCATTTCACATATGCCCAAATACCAAGAACAAGATCACTATAACATCCCAAATCCCATCCTATATTGAGGCTAAAGGGGTTGCCCGGTTCTGTAGCTTTTCTTGAACTATAGTTTCTATTAGATCTTTGGCCAAAACGAAATAAAGAAATATATCAGAGAAAAAGGCGTCTCCGCAAACAAACAATTAGCATCCACGTTCCTACCTTACATCAAAGATAAGTTCATCATAATACAACCTCATAGCAAAGGGCAGTGGCCAATCAAATCCACTTTGAACATCATAAAGGCCACACATTCACTCATGCCCCTGAGATACCAGGAGGTATTAGGGTTAGTAGCTACTACTCTGCCACATTTGGGACTGCTTAAGCTGTCCTCGCGAGCCAGCGCTGTCTCTTGAATTGTTCTTATGATCGAGGGTCATACCGGTCTGAGAATTGTAGAAGGTAGGGTGTCCTACAGTTCCATAACTCTGTGATGACTGCTGACCTTGCCTGAATTGACCAAGTTGTTGATTTTGGCCTTGATAACTGTAATATGTGTTGGCTGGGACAGTCGAAATGGTTCTCGAATTACCTCCATGAAGCCAAATTGGTGAGTTCTCATTCTGAGAAACGCAAATGATAAAATACAAGTCAGCCTAAAAACAATGATACAAAAAACAATCAATCCAACCATCCTAGCGACAGAATAGCACATAACCGATATTGTGTTTGCGTGTATTTCAAAGCATTATAATCTTTACATGAAAACGTTGATAAAATTAGTGCCAGAAGGTAATTTATACCTAGGAATTCAGTTTCAAAATTTTATCGAAACTCTGGTACGATATAATAATGGATAGAACAGAGTGCCAAAATCACATCAAGAGGTAGAAGCTTGGGTGACAAAATGGTACATACATGCATTTATTCTATGTAAAGAAATTGAAGATAATTAAATGCATAGACAAAAATCAATCATTTTCAGACCAAAAACACCATACCTGCTGAAGTGAGATCAAGTGGTGGTTATTCTTGACCTGAGAATTCAAAAGATCATCGTAGCTCAAAGTTGTCCCAGACGAGGTAACAGGTGGATTCACAGGGAAGTTTCCAGGAATTGTTGTAGAACTTCCAAAGCCACCGTATCCAGAAGCAATAGCAGCAGATTGAGGCAAACTACTGAAAGAAGCGCTATTTTTATACTGAGGGAGCATCGCGGCCAGAGACTGATGGTACGTGCTGTTACCCAAAAACGTTTGTTGAAAAGCAGAAGGCATGTACGTATAGCTCTGAGGCAAGACGGGGTAGCCAATCATATTGCCATAGGGTCCCAGAGGAAGAGTAGGTTGAGAATATGGGTGCACCGCCAGGTTATAAGGTAGAGGAGGTCCAGTTGCAACACTTGTTCCAGAAAGGCTCTGGTGACCAAGCTGAGAAGAAGAGAAATCAGAACTCTTCAGTGCCTAGAAGGTCCCAAAGCACAATCAGTCAAGAACAATGTGAACTAGAGTACTACTTACTGTTAATACCACATGTTAAAACTCAGTTAGGGGGTCAAGCTATTTGACCGATTAAAATGCTATTGTCAATTCCCTCTGTTTAAAATATCCAACGGAGCCAGAAAGTCATTTATCAGAATGATGTAACTAATTTTTATTTATACCTGTAGACCTGAAGGTCCACAGACAAAGGGATAATATTACAAATAAAATAAATTGCAATTAAAGGAGCCAAAGAGATGGAGATTTTCTAACAAGAAGTGGAAAGTAAATTAAGAAGATCCATAGAGAACATAAAATGGGAACCTCAGGCATAGAAATTTCTGAAACACCGATGGAAGAGATAGAGTTCCCGTATCTACAAGATGTCGATTGTGCAAGAGAAAACGGCGAGGGCTGAATATCAGATTCTCTAATGGGGTGAACACTAGCAGCCAGCAGAGAGCTTGACAACGGATTTGTGTATGAATGCTGTCAAGAAACATCAGAAAATGAAAATTTCAAGAAAAAGTGTAGAATTATTTCTCTCCTGTCTTAAAAAAGGATAATCATCAGATCATATATCTAACGTTTCAAATAACAGAAATAGCAAATGTAAATTATTACCCATGCCCGTGATGAGACATCACCATAGGATATACTGTCAAAAAAACTTTTGTGCATGAAGTGTAATTACAGGATATCAAAACAAAGAGAATGGGGGTAAAGAGGCGGTCAAACTCTTTATAATTTGTGAATCATATTTAAGTCCAAAGGGAACAACTTTATCAATGGCTTGTAGTCCATCTAAGAACAAGGTCTTGGATTCGAGAATCAATTTTAACAAACCTAACCCCAACAAAAAAAAACGGGAACCACTTACGATTTCGAAATCATGTGAACTTGTTTTATCACCATCATACAATCATTCAAGTAATCAAATCTAGTCACCGAGCCTAAAATAGTAACAAAAATATTTACCATTACATTTGAAAAGGGTGTAAGATTTTCCATCTGTGAGATCGTCTGATTATAAGAGGCATTTAAGTGTTGGACATCAGCAAAGGCGTGGCTAGGTTTAGAAGCAGGAAAAGAATATTGCAATCCATGAGCCACCTCAGCATTCTCAGGCTTCTGATCTTCTGGCTGTGAAGCAGGAGAAGCATCATAGCTCTGACCATGTAGATCACTTCTAATTGAAAAACTACCATCAGAAGCATTTCTAAGAGAATCATCAGCAAAGTACTCCGAATTTCTGCAAAAAATAGAAGAGAGATATTTAATTACCATCCATAATGAGAGAACAAGATAAAAACAGAATTCCAAGTGTAAATACAAGTTATACATAGCGTCTGGAATCTCTGGACGCCCAAGTGATGAAACATCAGCCTTGCCGAAGTGCATCTCCCAAGTTAGTTTTTACAGGTACAGACTTCATTGTCCCAGAACAAAATGTAGCACTAATGCCAGATCTAAAACTACCAAAACTCAAGTGTGAAAAATCTGCAGAATGAACCTGCAGATGATCTGGAATAACCACAGAAGGAGTATCCCCCTCTAACGGAAACCCTCTATCAGCCATTCCAACACTTAGTTGTTGCAAGTTTCTTGTGACTGATGGGACTGAATCAACACCTTCAGCTGCAAATAATAACAGTCTAAAAAATTCAAGCACACACCAATACAATCACTGGCAGGACAATCAAAATGCTTGAACATAAACAGTGACGTACAAAAGATTTAGAGTGTCGAAAACAAACAACCTGAATTGAGAGATCCACTTCTTCTTAGACCAATTAATTAGCACTAGAAGAGAAACTAATCTAGACAAGACCATATGGCCTTAATGAACATTCAAAGCTATTTCAACTTTTTCGTTCAACAGTGACTATTTTTTTACTTTACCTAAAATCCACAAAGAAGACAGCATGCTTAATTTTTGTGCAAACAAAAATATAGAAATGGTCAATAAAAGGTACAATTCTTCAAGCACTCACCTTGAAGATGCTCAGAATCATGACCTTGAGGCTGGTAAGAGCTCATCTTTTCGTACAAATCATTCTCAAATTCAGACGCAACTCTTGTATTGTCACCTTTAATACTCCTCCTAACACAGTTACAAAGAGAATCCACATCATCCAATCCAGGATTTTTGGAGGTTTCATCTTCAGTTTCCTTAACCTCATCTGCCTCCGATTGTCGATTGATAATGTCAAAAGGAACACAAGGTGCTTCCTGATGCAGCTCAAAATCCCCACCATACTCTGTGACAGGGATCGTTTTCGTCTCAATTGAAGGCCAATCATCATAGGTGGGAACACGTTGGATGGAAGAAACTCTTGAGTCGTGGGTTTTGGACATTTGATCCTCAGAAAAATGGAACATTTGATGAGATGCCGCTACAATAGGAACCTGAACATTGTGCAGAGTTGTATTTGCAGCATTTGATGCTTTATTAGGCGGTTTACCCATCTTCACAATGTCGGCCATGGACAACCGACCAGGAACACCCACCCAGGTAGACTGACAACTAGAAGTTGGTTGTGCACTAGATGGCATACCTTCATTTATGCCCAGTAATTGCACTTCATTTTTGGCAGAAGTACCGATACTGCAACATACAATAAGTGAGAGGAATAAAAGCATTCACATGAAATATCATCAAGAACAGTAATGAGCCACAGCGTGGAAATTCTAGTTATCCTGCTTCTACTGAAAATTAATCACTTCACTGTCTCTGTGGGATCTAAAAATCAAGTCTTGGGACATAATAATACAATTTATAATTATTGAAGCCTCAACTCAGTTAGATGTTTCATCCAGCAACACTTGGATATTAAAACCGAGACAGGTATAAGCAGCATTACTTCCATAATGCACTACGCAGAAATAAGTGCATATATGGATATATCTATTTTTAGATTTAGACACAAAACTTGCACGAGTATGAGAAACAATATACAATTGAGGCATCGGAAAAAAACAGACCTCAACAATAACTCTTCGATAAAAGTTAACAAAACCAATAGCTCATTATTCTGGTCAGACAAATGCATCTCAGTCCAAGCCCTAAACTTACCAAATTTTCTTAATTGCAGCCTCAGAGAAATTTGGAACAAGTTAAAACAGACAAACCTGAAGCCAAATGATCCTCTGCTTTCATATTTTCCCGACATAGGATGTGCTGACGATAGTGAACTTGTGTAAGGAGCTGATTCATTATCTTTCTTAAATGAAGACTTTCCATGCAAAGTTGAGGACTCTGACAAAGAGAAATCGAAAATGTTTTTCAATGTCTTTTCATGATTCATTCTAGTTAATAATATAACAGGTAAAATTTTTATTGAAGGTCCATACCACCAAAAGAGTTATTCGGTGTTAAACCACCACGGCCATGAAATCGATCTAAAACATTCTTGCTGCCTTGATTTGAAGAATTATTAGCACTGCGAGGCTTAGAATCACTGATATCCTTGCCCTGAAATGAGAGCAGTTGTTATAGCAAGTCAGAAAAAAACTAAATCGCATACATACCAGATTTTACAACCCAGATCCAATTATACAAAATAAAAAGCGATATGCACACAGTAACAAGGTTCCCATCATCTTTAGAAATCGAACTATTCTGTTTTTGTTGCAAAAAGATAAAACAAACTACAAGCAGTGGAGACTACAAGCCAAAAAATCCCCGATTTGCTCCATTACAGATATGGATTTGACTTTATTTTTATATGTTTTTTCGCATACTGCATGTACGGGGAAAGCCAACTATCGCAATCACATAGAACCCAGTCATGAAATTATCCGCTGACGACAATCACAAACCTCTTTTTTCTTCTCTCGTTTGCTCTTCACCTCATGAAAAGGATCTAAACAATTGCAAAACACGGATCAGAAACATGTTCAAACAATGAGAAATAATCAATGATTTCAACTTTAGATTTTCACGATCAGTGACATTCAATTAGCTCGGTACTTCAATTAGGTTTAGCTCCAGATGAAAATACTCCTTTCTAACACAAGCTGAAAGGCCTACAAAGTAATCATAGCACCAAGGGGCGAAATTTCAACTTAAAGCCAATCATTAAATAAAAAATAAAAGGAAAAAAAAAAAGAATATAGGACTAATGACCAGTTGCCTTTTGGAATCAACATCATGGGACACTATCGCCTAGACATAAGCGTTTGGAGAAATTCTTGAATAATACAAGAAACTCTAAATTTGCGTAGCAAAAATCACACAAGATTCACCACGTTTTGCAAATACAACCCACCCAACCCCAGCGCCACGAAGTGTGGTTATTGAAACAGGAAAAGTGCAGACACGTGTCCTTGACGTAAACGGACGCACAAAACATCCGAAACGCATGTCATAATTTCTTCCATCAAAATAACTCATAGACCCAAAAAAAACCCTACAACAATGAACCCAAAAGGAAAAAAAGATTTAGGGTTTAAAAGAAAACCAAGACAGATAAGACGATTGACAGCTTCATTAGGATTCATATTACAATCCTTGAGTGCTGCATAGATCTCCGCCTCCGAACAGCCCACTATCTCCTTCAAACTCTGCACTATCCTTCGCGACCCCGAGGGTATCGCCTGGACTCCGCCTCCACTGTCAACGCCGCTTCCCTTGATTGTATTCATCGGTTTTTCTTCTTCCAATTACTTCCTTCTTCCCCACTAAATTATTAATCAACAATTTATGTTACCAAAGTACCGCCAACAAACAAAATACTGGATATGCATTACTGTATCAGTAGAAGAATTAAGGAGTTAACGGAAGAATCTGCAGCGGTTAGAATATTTGTGTCAAAGAACGAACGTTTCAGTTTGCGTTTATTTTAGGTGATGCTTTGTTTTGCGTTGAGGTTTATACTTAATAACGTACACTTAAATTTATAAATAAATAGTAATCAAATGGAATATCCTTGAACCTAAACTCCAATAAACAATGACTCTGTACGCTGAACTATATATAATTGCATTAAAATTTGAACATTTTATCAATATATATAATTAATAAAACAGACCATGGTTGATGAGTTTATTAGCTAAGTTTATGGTTGTGATGCGATAGTAGATGATCAAGCTCCTAAAAAAGCATGAGATCTATTAAAGTTGTCGAAAGATCCATTTTTTCACTCTTATTTATCTCTTTACACGTTCAATGTGTTTATGAATAAAATAACTTTATGTCATTTCATATTTTCCATAGATTTACATCAATTTATGTGTATCAACATGTTAGTTGAAAATAATTTTAATTATTAAATATGTTGCGTACACAGCGCATGAATACTTCACACTGAAATTTATATGTGTTTCCTATTAATAATTCAATCCAACCTTGAGTTTCATCATTTGATGTGTTAGAGATTACTTAAAAAAAATATACTTCATAAAAATATTAATCAAGAGATATATCTAGACTGTCTTATAGGCTCTTAGCTCACCAATTACATGAAATTAGAAGGGCTAGTGCATCGTTTCAGTGTGAGATGAAGTTGTCGTGTAATGATCATCGAAATTTTATAAAGTCACGCGGTGATAGAACATAACTGACTAAGATATATAGGGGTGATTACAAATGCCATAATCTTATAATAAAGGACGTGGGTGATTTTTTCCCAAATGATTAAATATTATATAGATAAATTATATAATATATGAATGTAATATTTAAGTTTTATATCCAAATTACCAGTTTATAGTTATAATAATAATATATTAAGTTTTAAATAAATTATTAATAAATACTTAAAATAGGGTGATTTTATCAATATTACAGTTATAGTAGATTATATATATTATCTTTATATAAATTCATTTCAAATCCATAGTTTTCAATTTTCAAAGTAATAAATTTTACGTTTCAAATTAATATATTATATATATATTATATATATATATATATATAGTTTATATCATATTATAATATTCATATCAAATTACAAATGTCCAATATTTATTTTATAAATTGATTACAACATTTCAAATGTCTCATATTATATTATACACGCAACACGTGTGTCTCGGTCACTAGCCTTTATTATTTATTCTATCTATTCTATTTTATTAAAAGTGAGGGCATGATAAAAACTATAAAAAAAAGACACCAAAATATATATAACCATTTTACCCCTCCATTTGTGCGTGTAGAATCTATACTTCTATACTATTATATTAAGTATGAGGCCCTAATAATAACCGCTCTATGAGGATATCAACTTTCTTTTCTGTTTTACTTTTTTTAATTTTTTATATTTACTATTTACTATTTTATTATAGTTGAGCCCCTAATAATAACCGTTTTATGAGAACACCAACTTTTTTTCCTATTTTACCCTTTCTCATTTTTTATATTATATTTTTTCTTAACAAATAATATTATATTCACCGTCATAAGGAAACTGCGCACGTGAAAAATAATATTATTTATTCTCCAAACTGTCCAGTAAAAAATAAACTCTCTTCTTACTAGTCCGAAATATGAGGCGACACCATTCAGCCCATAACGGGCCCATCTCAGCTCTACAAAATCTCGATCCCAATTCCTTCAGCGAGAGAACAGAAGGCGCCATCGGACTCACTCTCAATCGAATTGATCATCCAGCAGGCCAACAAACAAGGTAAGAATCGGTTATACATGTTTGATTTTGTTTGTGATGGATTCTCTGTCCGTGATTTGTGGTTTATTGGTTGTCTTCGGAGCAGTTTTTGAGATTTGAAACGTTTTTAAAGTTCAACTTCAGGGGATTTAGTCTTAGGTTTTCTCCATTTTAATATAATTTTTTTTTTGCTTTCTCAGAGACGAAACTAGGTATTAGGTAGAAAACTTTCTGGTTGTACTCTCATTTTGTTGTTTGACTTCAAATCATCATACTTGGCTAGGATTGTGATTTTGGATTGTTTACTTTTTCCTCATGCTTAATGATCACCATGTGAACTTTTTCTTTTTCTGGGGCTCTGGTAGACTGATGTATTATGTGTATAGATAGGGTGAAAAAATAATTAAGATATCCATAAGCTGTGGTTGCTCTCGAGTCCACCATAATATATCATGGTATGATTTGAAAGCTTCTCATTCATCAAATTGTTTACCAACACCAAGTGCACAACAATTGAGAAATATGGCCCAATTGGCTTTGCATTGGTTAAATTTTTCTATGCTGAGTAGTGAATCAATTTAAAATAGGTAATATTTTGACTGCAATGGTATGTTGGAATATTACTAAATCATCTTTCGTGATATATTGAAGTTTTTTTCTTCCTCATTAATGAGTTTCTGTACAATAATAATTGAAACAATTCTAGTAGAAACCGGTTCTGTTGAAATACAACACATGGACCGTAATCGTGATTTTGCATTCTCTAAAATGATTATAAAGAAAATCATCCCAGCTAATAATTGGGTTTATCTATTGGTCAAGCCAGACAATTAAACAATTTTCAGGCAATGTCAAATATGTTTAATTATCATGATTATATCATGGCTTATGATACAACCCTTATTTATGAGAATTCTCAACGAAAACATTCTTGGTGGATAAAATTCCAATTAGATGATATTCATCAATTTATTCCTACTTGGTTTAAAACTTTCTTCTTTTCATGGGGGTGTAATGCCCTCTATTCTTCCAAGAAATGTGAAAAACATATGGATCAAATTTCAACAAGCCAATAAACAATTTGACGGATTGATGGCCATAATCCAATTTGCCATAAATTATAATGTTCCCTAGATCATTCGACGGGGATATGGACTACAAGAAATGGCTAAGGAAAAATTTGAAATCAAATTCTCCCCTACTATTTTAATCAGAAAGAATTTAATAAAATGGTGGGGTAAAGAAGACTTCTTTGCAGAAGATAAAATCTACGATCGACATGGAGTAATTGCTCTTGGACCTGCCAGAGAGACTATGAAAAATTTGAATCATGATATTCCAAGCCAGACTACATTACTCAAAGAGCTTTTCCAACATTTGGATAAAAATACCATTACTTCTATGTTTTCTGAAGTTTTTGATGATAAATCAAATTTATCAACACAAGCATATACCTTGATCCTCCTCCAAAGAAAAATAAAAGACTGAGGATGATACTCCGATGACAAAACAAGACAATTCAGAGCAAGATGCTCACGATCCAGTATGACAGGAGATGATGACATTTTTGCATTATTGAATGCATAATGGATTGATGAGTTGGATGTCACGAGACTAAAAGGTAATAATGATAGGCAAATTGCTCAAGCTATTATTACTGGTTTTACTGGCCAACTTCAAGGATTGGTGGGATTTCTATCTTTCAAAAGATGCAAAGAATAAAATTCTTAACTCTTCTATAATTGATTTAAATGGAAGAGAAGAGTTTGATGCGGTTAATACACTTATTTATACTATTCTATCTAATTTTATTGGAGCAAATGAGCTTCAATTAGATAGATCTCAAAAACAATTAATGAATTTAAGATGTCCAATACTATCTGAATTCAGATGGTATAAAGATGTTTTTATGACAAAAGTTTTAACCAGAAATGATTGCAATGCAAATTTCTGGAAAGAAAAATTTATTTCTGGACTTTCAGTTCTTTTTGCTGAAAGAGTTAAAAATAGATTAAAATCTAAATCTCCAACAAACTCTATAGATTGGAGTATTCTTACTTATGGAGATTTATCCGCAGAAATAACTGCAGAAGGAATTACTCTTTGCAATGATATCAAGTTAAAGAGATCACTTGATATGCAAAATGAAGAAAATCGAAATATTATTGGTGACTTTTCCTAAGCAAATATGCTTTCAACCGATTAATATCCTAAAAGGATAAGAAAAGAAAAAGATTTCCTTTTAAAAAGAAAAAACATTATCTAAAAGATAAAGAAAAATATTAAAAATATTCTAAGAAAGAGTTTAAAAAACCTATAAAAAATTATTCTACTAAGGTTCCAGTATGCTGGAAATGTGGAAAGATTGGACATAAGGCTAATAATGTTATGTACAATAAAAAATTAATAATCTTAATATAAATAATGATTTAAAAGAGTCATTAATAAATATTCTTCTTAATAAAGAAAAAATCTAAAACAAAAAGATTTTTATATCAATATTATTGATAATGAATTCTCGGAATATTCTAACTAGTAGTTCAGATAATGATTCTGAAATATCAGAAAATAAAATCTGTTATCCAGACTGTGATTGTGATACATGTCTCATAAATTTTATGGGATTAGAAATAAATGTTATATCAAATGAATAAACTTTCATTTTAGATCTTATAGATTCAAATAAAAGACCCTATAGAAAAAAGAAAAGCTATAGAACATTATTTAAATATGGCAAATCATAAGCCAACTAAACTTGTACAAAATACTGTACAAGAACATGAATTATATTCTTATAACAAAATATTAGAAAAAGCTAAACAAAAAAAAGAGAACCTACTATCTCCGAATTAAAAGGAGAAATAGATCAGATAAAATATGAGATTAAATATTTAAAAGAAAGAGTAAATACTCTTAGTATTAATAATAATCATATTTGAGAAAAAGATTATACCTCTGATGAAGAAGAAGAAATTTTACCTTAAGGTGATAATGATAATGAAATAAATCAAATGGTTTGGATCAATAAAATTGATCAGATTATTTCTCAAAAATGGTATTCAAAAGTAACATTAATTATTAAAAAATTTAAAATTACAATTGAAGCATTATTAGATACAGGAGCTGATGTAAATTGCATCAGTGAAGGAATTATTCCTTCTAAATATTATAGAAAGACTACTCAATTTATAACAGCTGCTAATAAGCAATCTCTAATAGCTAATAAGCAACCTGTTATTTTAGGAACCCTTTTTTTTCAATGTTGTTTCCTATTAATAAAATTAATGAAAAGGATTTATATACCAATATTAAAGGTAATGATTTATTTTTTCCATTCACAACAATACCAGTTTCAAAATCCATTAATATTTTACAAAAAATAGTAAATAATAAAGAGAATTTTGTTACTTCATTAAAAGATGAAATTCTTTTTAAAAATATTAAAGAAAAGATAAATTCTGAAAAAATTCAAGAAAAAATAATAATTATTTCAGAAACCATATCTAAAGAGATATGTGCTGATGTTCGTAATGCATTTTGGAATAGGAAAAAACATCAAGTTAGTCTTCCTTATACAGATGACTTTAATGAAGATAAAATTCCTACAAAAGCAAGGCCTATTGCGTATGGGGCCTAGACTTTTAAATTATTGCAAAGAAGAAATTGATAGAAAAGATTTAATTAGATCAAGTAATAGCCCTTGGAGTTGTCCAGCTTTCTATGTAGAAAATGCAGCTGAAATAGAAAGAGGAGCTCCTAGACTTGTTATTAATTATAAACCGCTTAATAAAGCATTATAATGGATAAAACATCCATTACCAAATAAAAGAGATCTATTAAATAGATTATTTAAGGGAAAAATATTTTCTTCATTCGATTTAAAATTAAGGATTCTATCAAATTCTTCTAAAGAAGAAGATAAATATAAAACTACTTTCGCTGTACCATTTGGACATTATGAATGGAATGTAATGCCATTTGGATTAAAAAATGCTCCAATGGAATTTCAAAAATATAATGAACGAAATTTATAATTCATATATTGATTATATCATAGTTTACATTGATGATGTACTTATTTATTCTGATAATATAGATCAGCATTTTAAACATCTTAATATATTTATCCAAGCTACTAAAAAAGCTGGATTAGCAAGTAAATCAGAAAAAAGTAAAACCTTTCCGAACTAGTCTAAGATTAAAATTTTTAGGACATTATATTGAAAATGGAATAATGATTCCTATTGAAAGAGCAATTGTTTTTGCTGATAAATTTTCAGATAAAATCACTGATACAAATCAATTACAATGATTTCTTTGAAGTCTTAATTATATAGGAGATTTTTATAAAGATCTCGCACAAGATTGCAAATTATTATTTCAAAGGTTGAAGAAAAATCCTCAACCATGGACTAATAGTCAGTACTTTGGCAATACAAAAAATAAAAGAAAGAGTTAAAGAACTCCCTTGTTTATCTATTGCTAATCCTGAAGTATTTAAAATAGTTGAAACAGACGCCTCTGATATTGGATATGGAGGAATACTTAAACAAAAAGTAGATAATACATCTAAAGAAATTCTTGTCAGATATACTTCTGGAACTTGGAATAATACTCAAAAGAATTATTCTACAATAAAGAAAGAAATTCTTTCTATTGTTAAATGTATTACAAAATTTGAAAGTGATCTTTTAAATAAGAAGTTTTTATTAAGAGTTGATTGCAAAGTCTGCCAAAGATATTCTTTTAAAAGATGTTAAAGTAATAGCATCAAAACAAATATTTGCTAGATGACAATCTATATTAGCATGTTTTGATTTTGATATTGAACATATATTTGGAAAATCTAATTCTTTACCAGATTTTCTAACTAGAGAATTTTTTGTAGAGATCCACCTTGGAAGACAGTCCTCAAAAGGCCAGCCACAGGGAAAAATGCCCATGAATAAGCCATCTTTTAAAAGAGGTGCAAATGTTTCTCAGCCTAATATGGCTACTACAGAAGAAGAAAAATTTGACCCGATTAAAGAATTTGCAGACGATGATATTGCCTATGAAATTCATTACTATCATAATGCAATATTTGCATTAAAAGGTTCAAAAGAAGAATTAAAATATCCCTATTTGACATCAGGATGTCTTAATTGCTGTCCTGTTGACAAAGACCTAAAAGGTCTATCACCAGTCCATATAGCTCAAAGCTATTTAATTAAAGATTTACAACCCATATTGGGTAGGAAAACTAGAGATTATTTTGAAACAATTCTAGTAGAAACTGGTTCAGTTGAAATACAACACATGGACCGTAATCGTGATTTTGCATTCTCTAAAATGATTATAAAGAAAATCATCCCAGCTAATAATTGTTGTTTACCTCTTGGTCAAGCCAGGCAATAAACAAAATGCAATCTTGAAGATAAAATTAATATTTGCGTGAATTGAGGAAATTATAGTCAGGAAGTAACATGTGTCCCATTTAACTTAGAACCTTGAGTTTCCTACCTAAAGACGGTTAAGACCTTCCTTCTCCAAGTATGCTATTGCAGCTTTAATTCAGGTAAAACTTGATACATTTAACAGTAACATCAGAAAAAACGCTCAATAATGTCAAAGATGAAAGTGAAATGTAATTAATTCAACACTAAGTGCATACCTATGAGTTGGGAATGGCAAAGTAGAAAAACATTAACCCCAGCTTGCTTCGAACCTAACATTAGCTGCTCCATAAAGTTTTGAAGACACCCAGGCTCATCTGTAGATAAAACAGCCGTACTCTCATTTTAGGATTCCTTAACAAACACAATATAGGACCAGATTGTCGGCCAATATTTAAGAGTTGTATTCTAAATATTGTCACAGATTTACATACTATTTAGCTTCAATGTCTTCTCCTTCTACACATGCTACTACTCATACCAGTCGCAATGACAATGAAAAGCGTCAATTAAATACAACACGAAGAAGAGCACAAAGACAATTAATGACACAAGACCAACAACAATAAATATAACAACTTCAATAGAAATGAGTAGAGAAAACCATCATTTTCTAACTCATGCATAACGTCACCACTTGATTTAATACCTGACGAATGAAATCTCTAAAGTTGTGGTATTTTATGATGATACATTACATTTGTTATTTGTGCCATTGAAGCACATATTTAGTTGCATAACACTTTATTAGCCGTCTTTACCATCATGCTTACAATCTGTTTAGGCACACTGATGTTTATTTCTAGGTTTAATATAAGTTGTGTTACCTGTTTCTGGATTCACAGTATGTATTTGCATAATCTTAAATAGTCAACTATTTTTGCTTGTGTTCTGTTGATGTTTTTGGTTTGTTTCAATGATATAATTACCGTTTTTTCGTCTTCATTGTAAACACAAAAATACTTTTTTATGCTCATTCATACATTACTAAGTTTATAATTATTAGAATATTGTGTACGATGCAAAACAAAAACAATGTGTACATAAATTTGAAACAATGTGAATAACTATAGTCAGAAATCATTCTGATAAAGTTAAGAATTATTTCAAAAACATTTATAGATGTAATATCATAAATATTATGAATATTATTTTAACTAAATGGTAATAACTTTGGTGTGTATCCTATAGGATAATTTTTTTTTGTCATTTTCGTTTTTGTTATTTAATGTACATTGATTGTTTTTCTGTATATTGTTACATAAATTAAATGTTTTGTGGGTGTTACTTCTCATTTTGATACCTTCTATATCATTAAGGCTCTTGAGTTTTGGGCACACATGTTGATTCAAGTAATATAAAAAATGGTGTCAAGTTCATTAGAGGTCGGAGCATCGTTTCATGTATTCATCCCTCATCTCTGCACCTCCAACCAAAAAAAAATATCAATGTTGTTAAAAAATGTCTATTTTTTGTGCTCCTTGATGTGTTGGTCGTGAAAGAAGTTCAAGTTTGAATTTTGAATGTATTGATCATATTGGTTAGCGTTTATAAGGAATTCTAACTTAGATTTTGGAATATATTTATATAAGGAGTTAATTTTTACTCTTTGCTCAGTACTATATCGATGTAAGGCTGGTATATACATGTTTTTGGTGAATCTGTTATTTCATTTCTTGAATTATTAATACTTAAACATGTCGACACCAATATTTAAGAATTGTCTTCTAAATATTGTCACAGATTTCTTTGACCTTTTTGCCCTTTTACCATTTTTTTTATCAAAATCCCTACACGTCTCCAACAACACAGTTACACAATATTTTATTCTCTTAATCCCGAAACTCTCCTAATCCAAAAACTTCCCTCATATATATTTCAAAAAATACCGATTTCTTTCCTCTAGAAGGGGAAAACATGCCTAGGTAAGACAACTTTTACGCAGAAATCACTCGATTTAGTAAACTTGCATGCAGAATAATGGATTCGAGAGAAATTTTAGTGTAATTGTGGTAAAGATTTCGTAGAATAAGAAAAACTAGGAAAGGTATCAAAGGCGGAGACGGGGGCACGCGTGGGAACCGATCGACCCGGCCACGCGGAGAGAAACTCCTGTTTTGAGTTTTTACGCAGGCTTTTATATATACTAGACAAAATAAATCAGGTATTAGTCCGGATTTGTGTTCCCTTGTTTCCTTTCAATGATTGAAATGTGTTCGTACTAATTCATGTATGGAGAAGACATGCTCGAATCACGAATCCGTTGGTTTATGGGGAATTTTGATTTTGTTCGGTTAGATTGTGAGTTTATTGCATATATTTAATTAGAAAAAATCATCATTAGGAACCTTTCAAATCGGATTGCCTAACCCCGCCATCCCCTTCAATCACCTCTTCTCTTCAGTTTCCCTCTATCAACAGATTCAGAACTTTCACCATTAGAGCACAGTCCTGCGGAGCCCTCAGTATCTCCCTCTTGCATCTCCAAAGGGCGCTCCAGTTTTGCTTTGTCGTGGGTATCTCTATTTTATGATTTACACAGTCATTTCCGGAACAAAACTCGTAGTAATATTCGGGCTCGGGTGTTCATGATGCCGCAGTTGGATAATCTGGACCTGGGAACAGATTTGACAAGGTTAGCTTTTAGTTGATGGCGGTATTGTTTAATTCTTTTTGTGTAATACCGGGTGAAATATAATATATTTTTGTGATTTGTAACGCGACAGGGCGGGATATGGTGGTGGAGATATTATCATGTTACCAGGAAAGAAAAAGAAAGAAAAGAGGGTGAAAAAGCAGGTGAATGCATTAAGCTTATTGATTATGTTCTGCATATCGGATTATATTTGGTTATAAGTTAGTTGATGGGTTTTATTTGTAAGGTACCCAATCGCATGATGAATAAGCCTAAGGAGCTAAGCAAATCCCAGAAAAGAAAGTTAAAGAAGCTCGAGGTTCATGTGCTTGTGTATTCCTTCTTTCCAATTATGTAGTCAAATGTTTGTTTTGCTAGTTATTGGTGGCGTTGGTTTTGAATGAGTTTAATTCTAATATGCAGGAGGACAAAGATAAGGAAACGCTTCTCGAGAAAAGCATCGATATTTTAGAGTAACATTTTATTCACCCCTCTTTCATTGTTGAATATAACGAAATTAAATTGATGTTGGAAAGTGTATTCTAATTGCTTTCTTGTATTATTTTTCTCTCAGGAGGTACAAGATTCGAGATGATGTTTATTCCCTTATGTGCTCTTCAAGGAATTTGGGTCAGGTCTGTGCTTGTCTTATGATGTATTCTATTTAGGTTAGAAAAAATATCCGAAATTCATGTGGTTAACTAATTGATCATAGGTTGAAACAGCTCTTGAAAAGCGTAGGAGGGAAGCCAACTTTTTGAAAGCAGGTTTAGAATTGGCGGAGAGTGATCGACCATTAAAGAAGAGGACCAGTGATGATCCATCTTTTCATGTGGAACAATGTGAGAATATTTTAATGCCACAACCAATCAACGACCTGAGCAATTTGAAGCGGTCAACAGCAGAAAAGGAGGCGATGCATGATGCTACTGTTTCAGCCAAGGAAATGGTTAACGAGACTATTGCACCATCTAGGACAGAACTTTCACAAAAACCTGTTCCTTCAAGTTGCATCTATGAAGAAATTATGAAGCTTGAGTTAAAGCCTGTGGTATACTTGATAATCTTTATAATCCTGTTGTTTAAGTGTCGTACTATTAAAATCTATCTTTTGAAATACTGAAAGCATGTGTGGCTGTGTGCATTATTGGACGGTTCCTAGCCACTTCCCTTGATTATACATATTTATGTTCTTCATTCGAATACAAGTCATCTTGGATATCGTGCAGGATACACTGCACAGGGATCCAAAAAACAGTCTTGCTGGTCCAAGTAATCAAGACAACTGTTATTTTGTAAGAAGTCTCTGTACTCCAACTGTGGTGCATGTGTCAAGGCCAAAGGAGGTGGAAATGACAAGAAGGGATCTTCCTATTGTCATGATGGAACAAGAAATAATGGAAGCTATTAATGATCACAATAGCGTTATTATATGTGGTGAGACTGGTTGTGGTAAGACCACCCAAGTTCCTCAGGTTAGGATGTTTTAAAATTATTTCCTAATATTGACATTAAAATAATTGTTTGTAGAGGGTTTATCATATCTCGCTTGTTTGGTAATTTTCAGTTTCTTTATGAGGCTGGTTTTGGCCCAAACCATGTGCATACTCGTCGGGGAATTATTGGCGTCACCCAACCTCGCCGAGTTGCAGTGCTTGCAACTGCTAAGCGTGTGGCTTTTGAGCTTGGTCTTCGTTTGGGTAAGGAAGTAGGTTTTCAAGTTAGACATGACAGAAGGATTGGAGATAATTGCTCAATCAAGTTCATGACGGATGGAATCTTGCTTCGAGAACTGCAGGTTTTTACTTTGTTCTTTTTTCTGATAATATATGGAATATTGCGTTTTTATTGAGAGTTTTATCGTGATTAATTGGGTTTTATAATGCAATAACATACACACCCTATTTGCTAGTTAACAACTTGATGAAAATATATGTAATACTTGAAGTGTTAGGATGTTTAATTTTGCTAGATAGGTTTGCTAAACTATCTGCACTGATAATTGCTCTTCTATTAACGAACATGTGTGTGTGGGACTTGAGTGGTGGGGTTGGCAATTGAGCCCTCAACTTCAATTGCAACTGTATATTAGAGATGCATTATTATTTTCAAGTTCTTTTGTTGTCGACAAATTTTCCATTACCATTTCTCTCTTTCTTTGTGACTTCATCTTATTCTAATTTCAGTTCTTCTTTGTATTGTAGAATGATTTTCTATTGAAGCGCTACTCTGTTATAATTTTGGATGAGGCACATGAGAGAAGTTTGAATACAGATATACTCATCGGGATGCTTTCTCGAGTTATCAAAGAGCGTCAAGTAACCTCATCTGTCTTTCTATGCTAAATTTTGTGGTAAACTTTTTGATGAAAAATTTATGCATGCATGATTAATTATTACCTTGTATTTTCTTGCAGAGGGAATTCGAGGAGCAACATAAGAGAATTATTTCAGGGGAAACTATTGAATTTGAAAATAGGATATATCCGTTGAAACTTGTTCTAATGAGTGCAACACTGCGGGTAGAAGATTTTGTGTCTGAGAGAAGACTTTTTCATGACCCCCCGCCTATTATTGAAGTTCCAACTCGACAGTATCCAGTCACTATACATTTCTCAAAGAGAACAGAGATTGTAGATTATATTGGTCAAGCTTTTAAAAAAGTTATGTCAATTCACAAGAAACTACCACCTGGCGGCATTCTTGTTTTTGTGACAGGACTGAGAGAAGTAGAATACCTTTGTCGGAAGTTACGTAGGTCTAACAAGACATTTTCTGTAAATGAAGAGAAACCTTCTGAAGAAATTGATATGAAAGAGATCACTGATGCATTTGATTGTCAAGGAGATTTTGATGATGAGACTCCAGATCATTTTAGCGTTCACATGGAGGAGAATCATGGCAACTTATTGGAAGATGAATATGATAACACCTATAATTCAAGTGAAGAGAGTGATCTGGAATTTTATAGCGATGATGAGAATTATTCAAAATCGATGTCTGCTGAATCTGATGGTAAGCTTGTGGATATTTTGGGAGTGGACGGAGGCATTGATTCTTTGAAGGCTGCTTTTGAAGCCTTGGCCAGGAAAAATGGTCCTTTACCGGACAATACAACCCAAAATGTTACCAAAACACTTGAAGGAGGCCCAAAACAATCTAGTTCCATTGCTGAGAAAAGTGTGGAGGACAAGGTTTTTTGTACTGGTGCACTTCGGGTTCTGCCCCTTTATGCCATGCTTCCTGCACCAGCCCAGCTTCGTGTATTTGAAGAGGTAAAGGAAGAAGAACGTCTTGTTGTTGTTGCAACTAATGTGGCTGAGACCTCTTTGACCATTCCTGGAATAAGGTATGTTGTTGACACTGGAAGGGAGAAGGTCAAAATATACAACTCTTCCAATGGTATGGAAAGTTATGAGATACAGTGGATAAGTAAGGCTTCTGCAGCTCAGCGTGCTGGGAGATCTGGAAGAACTGGACCTGGACACTGTTATCGCCTATATTCTTCTGCAGTCTTCAACAATATGTTTCCGGACTTCTCTAGTTCTGAAATATTAAAAGTTCCGGTTGATGGTGTTGTCCTCCTTATGAAATCCATGCATATTGGCAAAGTAAGTTTTTTGTTGTATCAAGGGTTTTACTTGTTATTTTGGTCATCATTACGTAATAACCCTTGTAGCTTTTGGAATTTGTCATGCCCTTTATCGTTGTTAGAAAGCATTGCCATTTTATTTGGTTTGCCTCTTTGCCATGTACAATACAAAATCTTGGGTTTGTCTTCTATTTATTTGTTTTTACTCCTTATGTAGTTCTATGCTATCTATAATTCCAGGTGGCTAATTTTCCTTTCCCTACACCTCCTGAGACCAATGCTTTGGTTGAAGCAGAGAATTGTTTGAAGGTTCTTGAGGCACTAGATTCGAATGGAAGATTGACCCCTCTAGGGAGAGCTATGTCTCTCTATCCTATGAATCCTCGTCATTCCAGAATGCTCCTCACTGTTATTCAAACTATGCAAAAGGTGAAAGATAGTAGTCGAGCAAGTATAGTTTTGGGCTATGCAGTTGCAACAGCTGCGGCGTTGAGCTCGTCAAATCCTTTCATCATGCAGGTTGAAGGAAGCCATATTGATTCAAATGATTCAAAGCATGCCGAGAAAGATGGTTCTTTAGAAAGTGAGAACATCCGTGACAAAGGAGAGAAGGCAAGGAGAAAGAAATTGAAAGAAATCGCCAAAGCTTCTCGTGAAAAGTTTTGTAACCCAACTAGCGATGCTTTGACCATTGCCTGTGCACTTCAGTGTTTTGAACTTTCTGAAAATCCGGTTGAGTTCTGCAGTGAGAGTGCTTTACACTATAAAACCATGGAAGAAATGTCCAAGCTGAGAAAACAGGTTCTTCAACTAGTTTTCAGCTCAAGTAAGAGTGATCTGCAGCGAGACTTTTTGTGGACTCATGGTACTCTCAAGGACGTGGAATGTTCTTGGAAAATTCCCTCAAATAAACATCATCTTTTGCTAAATGAGGAGGACATCTTGGCTCAGGCTATTTGTGCCGGTTGGGCTGATAGGGTTGCTAGGCGCATTAAAGCAGCTTCTGTTGTGTTAGATGGAGAGAGAAAAGTTAAATCAGTAAGGTATCAAGCTTGCATGGTCAAAGAAACAGTTTTCCTCCATCGTTGGTCATCTGTTTCTAAATCTCCCCCTGAATTTTTGGTTTACAATGATTTACTGTATAGTAAACGACCATTTATTCACGGTGCCACAAGCGTGAGGTCAAATTGGCTTCTTAAGTATGCCCAGCCACTGTGTAGTTTCTCTGCACCCCTTTCTGATCCAAAACCATATTATGACCCAATAACCGATCAGGTCTTCTCTTGGGTGACTCCTACCTTTGGTCCCCATCTGTGGCAGCTTCCTCTGCATGGTTTACCCATCAAAGACAATTTTAATCGAGTGGTGGTGTTTGCTTGTTCTTTACTCGAAGGGCAAGTTTTGCCATGCCTAAAGGCTGTCCGTAAATACTTAGCTGTCCCACCTTCAAGCATTTTGAAACGAGAAGCATTGGGCCTTAAACGGGTGGGAAATTTGTTAAGCAAAATGAGTTTGAGAGGAAGAGTCATTGACAGTTGTACTAAATTAAGAAATTTGTGGAATGAAAACCCAGCAGAGTTGTTTCCTGAAATTAGAGATTTATTTCAGGAAGGATTCCATATGCAGTTTGAAGAACTCTGGGTTGTGATGCTCCATCAGATCAACTTAGATCAGGAAGAAAGATTCCCTGTTAGAGCCAAGGGGGAGAAAAGGAAGAAATTGGACTTTCAGGTAATAAAACCGATATTTGTGTGTCCATGATTTGTTCTTTACTGATCTTTTATTTGATGCTTTTTTCTTTTTTCGTTATTCTTATTCCCTCTTTCGAAATGATATTTATAGTAGTGACACTCAAATATGGAAACATTTGTGTTACCTTTGGAAACATTTGGGACGTGAAAAACTTGACGAATCACCTTTGGAACCATGCCACTCACTGATATCTCATATAACGGTACACTTCTCTCTTTTGCAAGAATGATATTTACATTTCTGCGTTAATGTTATGTAATACTAAAAGCTTCTGTGGTAATGTAACTAATGTTGATTTATCGATTATATAACGTCTCAATATTTAATGATAAATTTAATTCTACTCCAGGAAATAACTATGAGAAATCACGAGATCAAATGCAAAGTATGGCGTTTTGATAAATTTTAAGAGAACAATTTTTTTATAATTCTTTTCTTAAAAATGAGACAACCACTCTTGTGTGTATTTGTCATAAAGATTCTTTGTTTCCATTATTTGAAATTGGAATTTCATATATGGAAAACACCCCACATCCCATTAGACCGAGCTCGACACAAAGGCAGACCTCAAGAACTAGGGCAAGTTTCCAGACTTGCAAGAGGACTACATTCATCCATTTCTTTTAGCTGGGGAAGGAGTTTTGATTTTGAACACTAAACCTTGTCCTAAATATTGTTTGATGTCAAATGGAATACAAGTCATCAGCCCGATTCTTCAATTTTGAGAGCTTTCTCGAACCATCGAGTTGTTTAATTTTAGGTTTGCATACGATAATTTTAATTTTCTTTGTTTTCAGTAGTGTTTCACTGGAACATTGACGTTTCATCGAAAAATGCTGACATAACATATGAAGAATTATATATTCGAAAACAACAAGTCTCAAAAGACAAATTTCAGAAACAATAATATTCATTCATAATATCGAAATAAATTGTATTTAAAACATCCAAATCAATAACAGAAAGCAACAAGCTTCAAAAGAACAAATTCCAAGAACAATTATATTCATTCATAATATCGAAATAAATTGTATTTACAACATCCAAATCAATAACAAAAAACAAATCTAACAAACGTAGTTGATTAACATAATATAAATTGAACAATAGAATTTATCGAACCCCCTTCACCACCATTCTATTCATGCATGCTCATAATATATATTCCTATTACGTGTTCATAAACTTCAGTACTTCAAAAATCTAGATTTCAAGAATCGTACTTTAAACATATAAAAAAAACATGTTGGTTAGTTTTAATTCGTGTTTCACAAGTTAAAACATATGCCTAATAAAGTTTGAGTTGGTGTTTGAAAAAAGTATACTCTTGCTACTAGAATGTGACTCAGAAATTAACATTACCAGTTTGAAAAAAAAAAGGTTACTCCTTCCTCGAATTTTAAGGTAATTTGTTCATAATTTTGTATAACAATAATTCAGAATTTTCATGTGCTATTATATGATAAAATCTGATTGTTAGTCTTCCATTTACTGTCATTATCTGTCTTTTAACTTTAAACTAATACATCAATTACAAGATTTGAAATAGCTGTTGGGATGATATGCTGAAAAATGAGAATTCTTAGTCTTGCTGAAATTGGAGTTCTTACCATTATTAATGTATGTGTGTGTATATATTTATATATTGAGTAGATCTCATGTGAGACCGTTTCACAGATCTTAATCCGTGAGACGGGTCAACCCTACCCATATTCACAATAAAAAGTAAAACTCTTAGCATAAAAAGTAATACGTTTTTATGGATAACCCAAATAAGAGATCCGTCTCACAAATACGACCCGTGAGATCATCTCACACACGTTTTTGCCTTATATATTATAATTTTTTACCAACAACAAATATAATAATATATAAGTTAGAATTGGCTAGGAAACGTGGAAGAAGTCACGTCGGTGAGGTGGATGGACAGAATATTTCATATATCATTGTATTTGCCGTACGAAAGTGAAAAAAAAAATCATTATACTACTCAACTAAGTTCCTTCTTCTTTAATTGGTAGTTTCCAATGTTTCTTCTTCTACATAATGATAATTTGTAGTTCGTTAATTTAGAAAATAATTGAAGGGAGGCCGGCACTAGCCTTTAGGTGCATGCACTATCCAATTAGGTAATGCTAAGTTATTGGGATGAAGCTCAAGTCAACTTGATCATGGTACATTTTATTATTATTATTATTATTATTATTATAGTAAAGTTTTTTCTATTTAATACTTCATAGGATGTTTTTTTAATTAATTTTACAAAATTTTTGTCGCGATTTCTCATTTGTAAATTAATATTACAGATCCACTAAGTGAACCCCCTTGTATATGGACATATAGATAGCGTCATGTATGACTCGCCTGCTTGAGATTTTGTAAAAGCGATATATTGTGATTATGTATTTGTTAATTTTAAAAAAAGAAAGATATTCTAGATCGAGTGCATTGAATAGGCGAGGGTTTCAAAGAGTATGTATCTTGTGACGGTCTCACGGATCTTTATTCTTGAGACATGTTAACCATGTCCATATTTACAATAAAAAGTATTACTTTTGGAGTTAAAAAATGATATTTTTCGTGTGACTCAAACAGAATATTTGTCCCATAAAATTGACCCATGAGACTATCTTACGACAGTTTTTGTGTTTAAGAAATGTTGATATGAAATCATCAGAGTTAAGAATTTTGACCAAGTATTAATTTTTAAGTTGCACACATTATTAGGAAAGAAATAACAAATAAAAATCAGTTGGCGGCTATATTAATTTTAAAAGAGCAATATGAATAGCACAAGAAATTTGAACTAATGTTGAAAGTATCATTATAATTACAAAATTCAAGAACTATAAAACCATAAAAATTCAGCAAGGCATGGTGCATGCATTACGTATGCACGAACCCTCGCACCATAAGAAACCCTTAGCCATGCACCATTCCGTATATCTCTGTTTTTTTAGTTGGAGAAGATGTTTATTAATTGAATCTCGAACCTAAGACTGTCTTAAATTTGAGATTTTAGTGTAAGATTGCAACATCTTGCATAATAACATTAAATTCTTGTGCACATGCCCACGCCTTTGGAATCTCTAGAAAACATGATTTTCCACTTTAGTTCTTGGAAATTCTCGTCAAACATTTAGGATGTGTTTGGATGGTATGATTTTTATTTGTCGGGAAATTTCGAATCCAAGGATTTGAAACGGATGAAAACAAATCATTCAATTCAAATGCAACCCAAAATTAAAGATTATCGATAGTACGATTAATCAGTATAGGCCATTAAACTTTCATAACGAGCTCTATGTATCGTATACATCTAGAAACACATTTTACTTTTTCTAACAAAATACGTAAACTTAGAAAATCTTTCATTCGACAAATTGTCTTGTTCATTAACTTATCTCCGAATTTACCTTTAATTAATTCAAAGTCAATAAAGTAGGATCAAATATCAATCAATGACGTCACAAAGATACAAAATATTTTTCTAGCTAGAAAATTAATTTTTTTTATTGATAGTTGGGGTTAATAATTATTCATGTTGGATAGAACAATCGAAATATGATGAATAATGGTTGTACAGTTTAAAAGATTTGAATTGCAGTGTCACCATGGCCACCAGTTATATTTTTAGTAAAATGACAAACGCTAAGTCCTACCGTGATGAAACGGTATTATGTTCTAAAGAAATTGAAAGATTCTAATTAATTTCACATAATATTTGGTGATTATTGACTTTGAAATTGCCCCCTATATCAAAACATTAAATATCTTGGACTGAAACTATGCAAATCTTTGGTGATGTTCTGGTTTCGTTTCTTGCTTGTTCATGTGAGTCTC
This sequence comes from Primulina eburnea, assembly GCF_022965805.1. NCBI lineage: Eukaryota > Viridiplantae > Streptophyta > Magnoliopsida > Lamiales > Gesneriaceae > Primulina > Primulina eburnea. The sequence continues at coordinate 5,956,275 of NC_133108.1, forward strand.
TGACCCTAAAAAATTTAATGAAATGATATGTCATAATAACATGATCGAATCTATAATTCATTTATTTCAAAGAGTTTTTGCGTTACCCTAAAATAGCAACTTTATATATCTTTAAACTAAACAATTTCAACGATTTGAATTGAATTTTAAGATACAAATTAAATTTGAAGAATTTTTTTTTAAAAAAAAACTAGGAGTAAAATTCGTTTCGCATCTAATTAATATACAAACTGCACTTTGCAAACTGCACTTTGCAAAGATCAAATCCTTCCCCTTGAAATCAGTAAGAAGAATCGAACCGAACCTGATACGATCGTGAAAGCTTCTAATGATTATGGAAACATCGTTCACAAGATCCCTTCAGCGGGTTTCTACCCTTCATCCATTAAAGACATCATTAAACTTATCGAATACTCGAACAATGAGGACAAGGTCATTCGGTGAGGGGGCAGGCCATGGCATTCAAAAAAATTCTAAATTGTTCCCGGAATTCTTATTGCAAATGTAACAATATCAAACTTATTATTATTAAATGGGTGAAATATGAGACCGATCTTTGGCTTAAGTAGTTTAACACATTTTCCCTGTAAGCGGCTCATGTTCGAGCCCTCCCAACATATAGTTTAGAAAATCTCAAAAAGTGGGTGAGAAAATATTATATTATGTAATATAAATATTGCAAACGTACTAGTACAATTTTTGGTTTTTACTTCGTCACTGGTTACTTTGGCGATTATATTATATGTCAATCAACTTCGGCAATAACACTGACGAAGTAAAACATTATTTTTTACTTCACAATTTAAAAAACACGAGCTTCACTTCTAATTTTTTGTAACATTTTACTTTGACAGAGTAGTTTTGATGAAGTAAAAAGTAAAAAAAAATGGAAATTTATATTTAGTGAAGTAAAACAATGAACCACGATTGTAATTTATTTCCCTTAAATTATCTCTTAATTTAATGATGAAGTAATAAAATACAAAATAACATGTCATATTAATTACTTCACTACAATACAAAAAAATGAAGTCTTTTAAATCTACTACTAAATTAAATGATGAAGTAATAAAATACAAAATAACTCGTCATATTAAAACCGTGTCGAAGTTAAAGAAAGAATTCACTTCACCACAACTAAATAATTGTGAAGTCGTTCTCTATTAATTACTTAACTACAATACAAAAAATTGAAGTTTTTTAAATCTACTACTTCGTCATTAAATGTAAATTGTGAAGTAACATGTCATATTAATTACTTCACTACAATACAAAATAATGAAATCTTTTAAATCTACTACTAAATTAAATTATGAGATAATAAAATACAAAATAACTCGTCATATTAAATCGTGTCGAAGTTAAAGAAAGATTTTATTTCACCACAATTCAATAATTGTGAAGTCGTTATCTATTAATTACTTCACTACAATACAAAAAAATAAAGTTTTTGAAATCTACTACTTCGTCATTAAAGATAAATTGTAAAGTAATAAAAGATCTTCGTCACGGTTTTTAACAAATCGTCTCAAATATTTGCGACAATTTTCACAAAAGGCTAATTTAAAAATTGATGCCGGTTTGATAATTAAAAACCGTCTCAAATAGATGACAAAAGCCTATTAGCGACGATCTTCATGAACCGTCGTTATTCTACATCGGCGACGGTGTTTTAAAAACCGTCGCTATTAGCAACAAATACAATAAACCGGCGACGGTTATTCATAACCGTCGCTCATAGCGACGAATTTTAATAAAACCGTCGCAAACTGCCTATAAAATGCCACCATTTCTGCCCGTTTTCCTCCCCATCACTTCACATCTTCAGTCCATTTTCTCTTTTGCGCGATTTTAGTGTCGCTTTAAGCTAAATTTTTTAGCTTCTATTTTATATTTATGGTCATGAATTTTAATTTTTTCGCTTATTTATCACAAAGTAAAATAATTTTATACATTATTTATAAGTTTAAAAATGTGATATTTAGATGAGTTGAGAAGATTGTTTAAAAATATTTACAAAATTAAATATTTTTTATTGAATTATAAAATAATTTTTTAAAATAATAAACTAGCGACGATTTTTGCTAAACCGTAACAACAGTTTATTTAATATCGTCGCTAATTATCCGGGATGATTTTAAATTGAGAAGGTTTATGCTAAACCGTCGTTAATTTTGTCTTTCTAAGCCCGTCGCTAATTAGCGGCGATATTCTTTCTCGAACCGTCGCAAATTAGCGACGATTTTGCAGTCCGTCGCTAATGTAGTTCCATTACACCAATTCCACATCAATTACTTCATAAAAATACAAAGCATGCAAAGTTATACAACACATTTACTTCGTCATTTGATGTAAACTATGTAGTTATTCTAAGCTGTTACTTCACACTTTACGAAATCGATGACGTAGAAGACGTTGTTTTACTTCGGCATTGGTCTAATTTCGGACCAGTTTTTCCTCGTTGAACCGGCCAACGACTTCGCTAATTTCTAGGATAAAACTTCGGTGATAATGCGAAATAAAATTGTACCATATTACTTCACGTGCGTCTACTTCAACAATTATCTATCTATGACTACATTGAATATGCGAAGTAAATCAAGGAAATTCCAATGTCAAAAGTTTGTTGCAAACATAGCAATAATTGTGAGATATTATGATCTTTTTCCTATATTGTAAAATAAATAGTTTAATTCAAATATTCATATAAATTGTTACTTTATTTTGGAAGCATGTCAGCATTTAAACCTTTTGATGCATTTCAATTCCGGCAAAAAAAAGATATCCAGATCGTACAAGTGGATGCTTTTGCAAAATATCAAAGAAATGAATTGTGATAGAATGTCCAACAACACATAGTATATTTTGATTAAATGTTGTTTTATTTGCGTTTCACATATATAATATAGTTTTCCTACAGATTATTGGTTTGGGTCGGAAAATCAAAATCGGGATGAACATATATGACTTTAGATGTTTGATTTTAAGATTTTTTTTGAAAACTTAAGAGTCATACGTAAGGAAGTTCGTTACACATTGTAATATTTTTTTATTTAACATTGAAAATTATAAAACGTATTTTGTTAACTTTTTTGCGGTGCGAAGAGAACTGGTTGGATTGAAGGATGTGATATGATGAAGGCATGACAACATTTACTTTTTTAAACTTTCTAGATGTTTTGCGTGCAACATTTATTTTACTTTTATTATATTAATTTTTTCGGTAATTTTGTAAAAAGACATAGCAACAAAAAAGAAAATAGAAGAAAAAAACATCGCTAAGTACATATGTAGCTGACATAAAACAAAAAAAAAATATATATTTCCTGATTTATTTGTTTTCTTAAAATATTGATTTTTTATGATAATTTTTAATTTTAAATGAGCTGAACTAAATGTTGGATCAATTTATTTATATGGGCTTATATGCGAATAATTATGTGTTGTGGGTTGTCTATTAAGTTAAGCCCAAAATAAAGTGATCAATTAATGTTTCGGGTTATTGGGTTTTAATGTATCTAATGGGTTGTGGGCCTTTAATGTGTAGAGACATAAGTGTAATTTCTGTTTTTATGATGGGCTAAAACGGAAATATCAGAAGATATTATCTATAAATAAGGGTCATGGTCTCCAGATCTCGCGTTGTCACTTTCACTATTCTCTCTCCCATTAAGAAAATAGTTCTGAAGAGAAAACTAAAGGATTCTCTCAAGGAAAGAGCGCGTAGATCTGGAAGATCAAGACACGTTCTAAACAATTCAGAATTATGGCTTCAGGTACGCTTCCGCTTAAGTTTTCAGTCAAATTCTTAATGATTTAACGTGATGGATTCTGCGGTTTATGGGTTTGCCCCAACAAGTGGTATCAGAGCCATTCATGTTTGAATCATTGAGATTTGTTTAAAGTTTTTGGATACTTTTTGGATCCAGATCTGAAAATAAAATTTTGTTTAAAATTTTTTTGATATGGCTTCAGATCTGAAAAATATATTGATATGTTTTCAGATCTGAAAATATTTTGATACGGTTTCAGATCTGAAAAATATTTTGGTTTAGATCTGAAAATTTTTGTTCTATGGCTTCAGATCTGGAAAATATTTTGGTTGAAAATCAAATCTTTTAAAGTTTCAGTTTTGGTAAAAAGATTTGGTTGTAAATTTTAAAGATTTGGTATAAGATTTCGATTTTTCTTCCAGTTTTTCAAAAAAAAAAAAAGGGAAAATCGAAAAGTCGGATATTTTTTTTCAAAAAAAAAAAAGGTACGGTTCGGGTCGGGTTGTACGGAACTTGTCGGCCCGACCCATATGGTTTCGAGTCGGGTCTTACGGACCCGGGTCGCCCCGACCCATACGGTTTTGGGTCGGGCCGTACGGACCCGGGTCGGGCCGAGCCGTACGGATTCAGGTCGGTCGGCCCGTACGGAATTTCCGATTTTTTTTTTTTTCGGTTTCAGGTTTATTCGGTTAAGGTTAAATTTTCATTAGTTCAAATAATGATAAGGTTATATGTATTTTTAAAATTGATTAATTGAAATAAAATGTCGCCAAAGTGACCTCTTTTATGGAAATTAAATTTATTTTGAAATACAAAAGGATTTTGGGTATATGTGATTTATATGAATATTGATCGGCCCAAAGGAAGGTTAATATTTAATATAATCACATATGCAATTGTGGTGGTAAACATGTGATAGTTGTTCGTTTTTTCATGTGAATAATAAATCGGCCCAAAGGAAGGTTGTTATTTGACATGATAGTTACTATCAGTGTTTGACTGCTGCGCCAGGATATCACTTACAAGTTAATCTTTTGTCCAAAGATGAAACATTAATGGAGTGCTCGATATTCTGTTTATGGGGGTTTACATTATTTGAATTTATTGATTATTTTATTTGGATATTTGGTTGAGCATGTATGTTTTGTTTTTGTTCTCTGTTCAGATTTGACTCCTGCAAATATTCATTCCAACATAAATTCTATTCCTATGTTAAATGGCTCGAATTTTAAATCATGGCAAGAGAATTTGTTGATATTTCTCGGAGTCATGGATTTAGACCTTGCGATAAGGATTGACTCTCCTCCCGTCATTACGGATAAGAGTACCTCTGATGAAAAGAGGGAGTTTGAAAGGTGGGAAAGATCAAATCGCATGTGTATGATGATCATGAAGAAGGCCATTCCGGAAACATTCAGGGGCACAATGTCTAGCGACATTGCTACAGCTAAGGCTTTCCTTCAAGACCTCGAAAAAAGGTTTGCTAAAAGTGAAAAGTCTGAAATTGGTACACTTTTGGCAAGCCTCATTTCAATGAGGTACAGAGGTAAGGGCAACATTAGGGAGTACATTATGGAAATGTCTCATCTTGCTTCAAGGTTAAAAGCACTGAAGCTTGACCTCTTTGAGGACTTGCTGGTGCATCTGGTTTTGATATCTCTTCCTCCTCAGTTTAACCAGTTCAAGGTGAGCTATAACTGTCAGAAAGAGACTTGGTCTCTGAATGAGCTCATCTCGCACTGTGTCCAGGAAGAGGAAAGGTTGAAGCAAGACAAGACAGAAAGTGCTCATTATGCCTCTACCTCGAAGGATAAAGGAAAGAAAAGGAAGGATAAGGTAGCTGCGGATACACAACTTCCGAAGAAACAACAGAAGAATCCTAGTGATTCTCAAAGTTCTGGTTGTTTTTTCTGTGGCAGTGATGGGCATATGAAGAAGCAGTGCAGTAATTATCACGCTTGGCGTGCTAAGAAAGGTATGCTTCTGAATATGGTTTGTTCTGAGGTTAATTTAACTTCAGTGCCTAGACACACGTGGTGGATAGATTTTGGTGCAACAACTCACATCAGTGTGTCTATGCAGGGTTGCCTGGATTGCCGAAAACCAAATGATGCTGAAAGATTCATCTATGTTGGTGACGGCAACAAAGTTGAAGTTGAGGCAATAGGAAAATTTAGATTATTGTTAAAGACTGGAATATATTTGGATCTTTATGAAACATTTGTTGTGCCGTCTTTTAGACGGAATTTGATTTCCATTTCTGCACTGGACAAATTTGGTTATTCTTGTTCTTTTGGAAATGGAATATTCAGTTTGTTTCTCGATTCAAAATTGGTTGGTTCTGGTTCTTTATCAGGATACGATAATCTTTATTCTTTGGATGTTATTGCTTCATTTAATGAATCCCTGCAAACAAGTAGAGGCACTAAAAGAAAATTAACCAGTGAGAATTCAGCTGCGTTATGGCACAAAAGATTGGGTCATATCTCTGAAAAGAGAATAAGGAGACTTGTGTCAGACGAAATTCTCGAACCTTTAGATTACACAGATTTTAATAATTGTGTTAATTGTATAAAGGGAAAACAAACCAACAAAAGGAGATTTGAAGCCAATAGGTGTTCAGGCGTCTTAGAACTTATACATACTGATATTTGTGGACCATTCACTTCGGCTTCTTGGAATGGTCAACAGTATTTTATAACGTTCACAGACGATTTTTCAAGATATGGCTTCATTTATCTCATTCATGAAAAGGCACAGTCATTGGATGTGTTCAAAAACTATAAAGCTGAAGTTGAAAATCAACTTGGCTTAAAGATTAAAAGCGTTAGATCTGACCGTGGTGGTGAATACTATGGTAGATATGACGGTTCAGGTGAACAACGTCCAGGACCTTTTGCTAGATTCCTAGAGGAATGCGGTATCGTCCCACAGTACACTATGCCGGGTTCGCCCACTATGAATGGTGTTGCTGAAAGACGAAACAGAACGCTTAAGGACATGGTGAGGAGTATGATCAGTCATTCTACCTTACCAGAATCACTCTGGGGAGAAGCACTAAAGACCGCAGCATATATCCTTAACAGGGTTCCAACTAAGGCAGCGACCAAAACCCCTTATGAACTTTGGACGGGTAAAAAGCCCAGTCTTAAGCATCTGCACGTTTGGGGATGTCCAGCTGAGGCAAGGCCTTACAAGCCTAATGAAAAGAAACTGGACTCAAGGACGGTTAGTTGTTATTTTATTGGATACTCTGAAAGATCCAGGGGGTACAAGTTTTATGATCCCACGAGTAAGTCGATTTTTGAGTCAGAAAATGCCAGGTTCTTTGAGGATGTTGAGTTTGCGGGGGGAGATAAAGTAAGGGATATTGTCTTTGAAGAGGAATATGTAAATATTCCCACAGGTGTCTTGGACATTGATCAGGATCATATTCCTCACTTTGACCAAGACACAATACAGGAAGACAATATTAGAGATCCTCCCATTCCAGATGAACAAACTCAAGCACCTCCAGAACCTATGCCATTAAGGAGATCCACTAGAGAGCGGAGAAATGCAGTTCCGGACGATTACATTGTATTTCTTCAAGAACATGAGGCAGACATTGGATTGATGGAGGATGATCCTATTAACTTCCGTCAAGCCATGGATAGTTCTAACTCTCAAAAGTGGAATGATGCCATGAATGAGGAGATAAAGTCCATGAAGGACAATGACGTATGGGATCTTGTCCCATTGCCTAAAGGTACGAAGCCCATTGGTTGCAAATGGATATTTAAAACCAAGAGGGATTCGAAAGGCAATGTGGAAAGATATAAGGCTCGTCTTGTCGCTAAAGGCTTTACACAGAAAGAAGGCATTGATTATAAAGAGACTTTCTCTCCGGTTTCTTCGAAAGACTCTTTAAGGATTATAATGGCTTTGGTGGCGCATTTCGATCTTGAGCTTCATCAGATGGATGTAAAGACTGCGTTTCTAAATGGTGACATTGATGAAACGATTTATATGGTGCAGCCAGAAAATTTTGTGTCCAAAGACACAAATAATATGGTTTGCAAATTAAAGAAATCCATCTATGGGCTCAAGCAGGCATCGCGACAATGGTATTTCAAATTTCATCAAGTGATCATCTCGTTTGGCTTTGAGATGAATTTGGTCGATGATTGTGTGTACCATAAGTTCAGTGGGAGTAAGCATATTTTTCTGGTTTTATATGTTGATGACATTCTGCTCGCTAGCAACGATATAGAGTTGTTGCATGAAACCAAGAGATTTCTATCAAAGAATTTTGAGATGAAAGATCTTGGTGATGCATCTTTTGTACTGGGTATTCAGATACATCGGGATCGTTCTCGGGGTATTCTTGGATTATCTCAGAAAGGCTATATCGAGAAAGTTCTCAAGCGATACGGGATGCAAGATTGTAAACCAACGGATACCCCTGTGGCTAAGGGAGACAAATTTAGTCTCAAACAATGCCCAAAGAATGATTTTGAGGAAAAAGAAATGCAGAAGGTTCCCTATGCATCTGCAGTTGGGAGTCTGATGTATGCTCAGGTTTGTACACGTCCAGATATTGCGTACGTGACAGGAATGTTGGGACGATATTTAAGTAATCCAGGAGTGGAACATTGGAAAGCAGTCAAAAGAGTTTTACGGTACCTTCAGAGAACAAAAGATTACATGCTCATATATCGGAGGTTGGATCAGCTTGAGATCATTGGGTATACTGACTCCGATTTTGCTGGATGCCAAGATAGTATGAAATCTACGTCGGGCTACATCTATCTCCTTGCTGGAGGTGCCATTTCCTGGAAGAGTGCTAAACAGTCACTTATAGCCTCTTCCACCATGGCAGCTGAGTTTGTAGCATGTTATGAGGCATCTAATAACGGAATATGGCTGCAAAATTTTGTCACGGGACTGCGCATTGTTGATGGCATTGAAAAGCCACTAAGATTATATTGTGACAATAAATCAGCAGTTATGTATTCCAATAACAACAGGAGCTCGACGAAGTCAAAACATATTGACATCAAGTTTCTGGTTGTTAAAGAAAGAATTCAAAGTGGAAAGTTGTCTATTGAGCATATCGGTACAAACTCCATGGTTGCGGATTCGCTTACTAAGGGACTACCACCCAAACAGTTTCATGAGCACACTGCTAGTATGGGTGTTATGTCAATTGAGGAAATTCAGTTTTAGTTGGAGTTTGTTATTTTAAATGCTTTTTTCAGTTGTAGACATCTTCAGTTACAGTCATGTAAATTTATTTTCTACAGAAATAAATTTCAAGTTAAGTCACACTCTGATTATGATTTAAAGTTTGATCTCAATAAGGTTAAAGGGAGGACCAGTTGGAAATAGGCATGTTACGGTCACATTGCATGAAATTTCCATGCTACACATCCACTTCATGATCCATGTCATTCAGTTGTGTTGGCATATGTGACCATTGAAGGGTCGAGTTACCTTGAGTGTAGCGAAGACTGCTTTGATCCTATGTTGATGTGATTGATGGAACGGATTGGTTATAGATACATTTCGGAATGACAACAATTTTGAGCTCATAAGGTTATTTTCACAAACATAATTATAAAGTTGCACATATAGCCCAAGTGGGAGATTGTTGGATCAATTTATTTATATGGGCTTATATGCGAATAATTATGTGTTGTGGGTTGTCTATTAAGTTAAGCCCAAAATAAAGTGATCAATTAATGTTTCGGGTTATTGGGCTTTAATGTATCTAATGGGTTGTGGGCCTTTAATGTGTAGAGACATAAGTGTAATTTCTGTTTTTATGATGGGCTAAAACGGAAATATCAGAAGATATTATCTATAAATAAGGGTCATGGTCCCCAGATCTCGCGTTGTCACTTTCACTATTCTCTCTCCCATTAAGAAAATAGTTCTGAAGAGAAAACTAAAGGATTCTCTCAAGGAAAGAGCGCGTAGATCTGGAAGATCAAGACACGTTCTAAACAATTCAGAATTATGGCTTCAGGTACGCTTCCGCTTAAGTTTTCAGTCAAATTCTTAATGATTTAACGTGATGGATTCTGCGGTTTATGGGTTTGCCCCAACACTAAAAATAAATTCTGTATGAAAATAAAATCTGCAGACCAAAATATAAGAAATATATATATATATATATATATATATATATATATATATATATATATATATACACACACACACACACACACACAATTGCATCCAAAACCTATGCTCACCTTTAGGGGTGTCAAAATGCGACACGACCCGTCAACCCGACACGATCCAACACGAAAAAAATCAGGTTCGGGTTGGGGTTTTTCGGGTTCGGGTTGGGTTCGGGTTGGATGGGTTCGGGTTAATGTCATGTTAGGCGGGTTTCGGGTTGGGTCGCGGGTTGACCCACGAACTTTTTTTTTTGAAAATATTACCTATATTTTTATATATTGTATGTTTGAACAAAATTTATTGTATATTTATGTGTTAAATTTTCATCATTTGATATTTATTTTGCATATTTTTATTTTTTTAACAATTTTTTATTTGATTTAGTAAATATACTTTTAATTTTCTACGATTAAACTTTCAAATTTAAATCGAAAATTTTGTTATTATGTGTTTAAATTAAAATATTATTATTATTTTTATTTTTTTGAATTTTTTTCATTAATTTTTTTAAAAAAATTTAAAAAAATTAATAAAATTCGAGTTAGGCAGGTTAGACGAGTTGAATTGGGTTATACGGGTTCGTGTTCGAGATGGGGGTTTTCGGGTTGCTTCGGGTTCGGGTTGAATTCGGGTTGAAAAAAAATAAAAAATATTCCCTGCTGATTGTAGGAGCGGGCATGCCGGGGTGAAGATGGTGGCTCCATACGGTGGGA